>NC_142152.1:29147500-29450000 GCF_024610735.1 Ursus americanus | reverse complement strand
ATAAGAATTGAATGGTAAGTAGTAATTGGTATCAGATTCAGAGTGTATACATTCTGATTTCCAAATATTGTCTATTTGTATAAAATGTGATTTAAGTTCCTGTAGCGGAAAACATTTTGTAATGATTTCAAATTATTTATATAAGGATAGAAACTAGTCAAAACTGTGTTGAAATCAATTTAGGTATAAATACAACCAATATAATAAGCTGAGATCTAGCCTTGTTTTTCCATTTCATGGAGGGAACTTAGATTTCTAAGATTTATCTTAGATTTCCCTCACTCATTATGGAAAGTGTCTTGATTTCTCAAAAAGATTCACATCCAAGTGTGAACACAGACTGTTTTGGGAAGTATTGTGGATTTGTAAAGGCAGAGTGGTTGAGTGATTTAATCAACGAACAGGATGTATAAAATCCTGAAACAATTCAAAACAGAGGGGAATAAATGTGGAGAAAAGAATAAAGAGACCCTTAGAAATCTGGGACTGGATTATTTGTCCTTTCAGAAAGCTTTTATCCTGACAATAAAGTGTGGATATGACGTAGTTTTGGAATATACATGAGGTTGGGTGGGGGAGGTCCGGAGCCGAGGACCAAGAAAGAATTCTTGAGGCATCTTTGGTGCAAAATGGGGACAGGACCCGTGCGCAGAAAGAGCTGGTGCCCCAGGGGTTGTGAGGGGTGGCTGATTATATACTATGAGGTTGGGGGAGGTAAGGGAAAAGGGAGGTTTCCAGAAAGAACTTTCATAGGTCAAAGAAGACTCAGGATACTGGAGGCCTTGCCATTGTCAAGTTAAGGTTGGTTTTCCTTTTAGTAAGGCATTAATAGTAAGCTAGTTGGGAGCTTCCGGGGGGAACATTACACTTTGCCCACTTCAAGTATCTGTCAATGGGCTGCAGGTTATAAGGACATTTAACTGTATTTACATTCCCTTCTGGAAGCTAGACCATTGATAGAACTGCTTTGTTCTTATAGATTGCTAAGACATTTGTAAACTGAGGGAGACTCCTGTCTTGCAGGAATGTGATCTCTAATTAGTTAACTATTTGTTTTTCCTTTAGGGCAGCCAGGAGTCCATGAGGAATGTCACATATATCCCATGGAGGGGGGAGGGGTTGTGGGGTGTGGGCTCCTGCCTTGTCCTCAGCTTGCCTTCTGTTCCCTCATCAGATGCCTTTGATAATATTTTAAAATATGACTCTTTCCATGGTGGGTGAGTTTCCTAGTTTGTCTACAAATCCAGAAAACTGACAAACCCCACAGGCAAATTATAATAAGTCCAGAAGTAAAGGCTTACTATTATTTATCAGTCATTGAAATTTCTTTTTCAACCAGTGAAAGGCAGTATATAAAATCATTGCCTCAGATCATCCCTTGTTTGGTAAAGGAAGAACTGTATTTGGGAGCCTACAATTTTCCCTAGTCATCCTTGTCTCTCTCCTCTTGCCCAATAAATACAAGGTTTTCACATTATCCTTGAAAACTTATCAAGGGAATAATTCCAACAGTTTCAAAAATATATCTCAATTTGCCATGCTCTGTTTTTGAGGTTTTAGGGAAGGTTCACATTCGGGCAACATAGCTTGTGGCTAATACAAAGTTCATTTGCATGGGATCATGAGAATTAACTACTGCAAGACAAAATAAAGCAAATTTATCCCAAATCCTTGACATTCTACAGAGGAGTATTAGGAAGAATAAATGAGAGAGATCTTTCTTTTGCATCTGATGAAATTGATTTCAAGGATGTAAGAAAAGTCAGGGTGCTCTCAGAAGTTACTGATATAGATAACTCCTGCACCAATATTGGCTGACCTTTCTGTCCCTTTCCAAAATCATCCTGGAGCAGCCAAGTGCAGCTTTGTGTGGTGGGAAGGAAGAGTAGAAAGCAAGATGAGAAATAGTGCAAAATCTGACCACAAGAACCTCTTGCAGAGCAGAGTTTTAAGTCTGAGTAAGACCCGAGGAAGTTTGGAGTCACATGATTTCTAAGCTGTTCATTTAGGTTGACAAACCATCCCAGTTAGTCATTCTGGGTTTCAGCACTGAGAGTCCCACATCTCAGGAAACTCCTCAGTCCTGGGCAAACCAGAGCTGTTGGTTACCCTAGCGGTACTGACATTTTGTTTAATGAAATAGTAGGAAAAGCTATGAGAATTAATATTGCAACATATGGGATGAGAATGGTGAGAGTATATGGTGTCAAGGAATGAATGAAGAGGGTGGGGTTAAGCATGAAGTCATAAGAAAAATAAATTTGCTTTCTGCCTGTACCAGCACATTCAATAAACCACTCCACTTGTCTTGTATATCCATTTGCCAAACGTGTTATCAGCCATGTTGGGACAAGGAAAAGGAAAGTTTAAAACAAGAAGAAAATTTTGTATTAATGAAGATTATACATATAAACAACTTTGACACTCTTCTCTGTCCTTTTACTCATGTTTTTGCCCAAAGTAACAGCAGGTGTGGTTCAAACATTGCAAAATTTGGGGCTACAGAAGTGAAACTGAGAGTCTACTTTAAAATAAAATAAACTCAACATACCGTAGGAAGAGAACAATATTTCTTTTTCCTCTCTCTTTTTAAAAATATTTTATTTATTTATTTAAGAGAGAGAGAGATAGAGAGAGAGCGAGCACAAGCAGGGAGATCAGCAGAGGGAGAGGAAGAAGCAGGCTCCCTGCAGAGCAGGGAGCAGGATGCTGGACTCAATTCCCAGCACCCCAGGATCATAACCTGAGCCCAATGCAGACGCTTAACCGACTGAACTACCCAGGTGCCCAGAGAACAATCTTTAACAGACAAGATTTAATTAGAAATTATATAGTGAGTATCCATATAAAAATCAGTGTTTGTAGGCTTCTATAACATCTCGGTTTTTATTACAACTCAAAGACAAATAGTAATCACTACAATCATTTTTATGTATAAATTCTATGTTTCTTATTGTAAAACAGACATCACAAGGGAAAGCCCTGTTTTGCCCCAGAGTTTTGCACTGGACAGAATCAAACTATCGGAGATGATGGTGGAGGATTAACGTCAGGTATCAATAAGAATATTCATGATGCAAGGATACATACATCCCCAAAGAAGTTTGAATAGGGAAGAAATCATGTGCTTATGTTTTCCATATCACATTATTTTAAAAACTATGCCAATCATTTGAAGTAAATAGTGATTTCTTAAAAAAAAAAAAAAACCAAAATACCTTGAATGGTTGTTTTAATACAATATCTTACTTTTTAAACTAAAGACTATATTTACCTTCCTATTATTTCAATAGTCATGATTTTATTTCAATCTCATTTTTGTATCATTGATGGCCATTTACTTGGATATGCTATTGGTAATCCTAGTAATCTGTTAGTGAGGAAGAGCATATCTTACATCAACAGAGCAACAGCAGAAGAAACTAATACATTACTCATTTTTCCTATTTTTCTTTTTGATAATCTAGAAAATAGAGCTTCAAGGAATTATTTGGTAGTGCCTTCCTGCTGTGCAATTTTGAGTCCTTTTTAATAGACTCCAAAATATCACTGAAGCAGCCCGTGCAGGAGATTGAAAACTATTAAGCCAGGTAACGCTTCATTTTCCACCAGCCTCTTGTTGAGGAGAGGTCATTGAAAAAAGAAGGGGAAAAAAAAAAAAAAAGGGAAGAAGAAGAAGCTGGATCTTCCACGATGTAGTTAACATTTGATATTAAGTGAAAAATATCCATTCCTTTCCTATTTAAAGCATAGCAAATAATGTAAATGTAGCAAATGCAAAATATCACCAAGAAAACGTGTCTAAAGCTCTCTATTACTACCCTTTGTGTAGAACAACTTCGAAGGGAACTGGGTATACCAGAGAGACCCTCTGGATGCTCACCGTAAGTTTACCCCTGTCCCTGGGGGGCCACAAGGTTTGTCTGGAAATATCATGAAGGCCTGGATCCCTTGTGAGAATTTTCAGCACTTCAGTCTCCAGTCTCTGCTGGAAACCCTATAAGCAAGGTCTTTCATGTGGTATTTCAACATTTCTCACTCCAGTCTCTGAAAGAAATGGAAATAAACCTTGTCTATGTTTACTAAAGCCCTAGAAGGGAGGTTGAATTTCAAGACTGTTCTTTCAGAAGGGTGAAAGTTCAGTCTGGGAGGGAAAAGAAATTATAAAAAATTATTCTTGTCCCACTTCAGTTCTTCTTCAAGCTGACCTCGTCATCCGTGGGGGCGGGGGCGGGAATCCATGATGCTGGCAACATGACATTTGAGCGAGTGATTATTTTTCCTTAATTATTTTCTTTACATTTATTCTTATGTCTGCATGATATGCAACAACAGATTTTAGGAGGCAGAGTACTCCAAACAGTAGCTTTTGTTTATAAGCAGATCACATCCATCTGCAAATTACTGTATTCGAGGGCATTTTCAAAATCACATTGTCATTTCAAGTACATAGATGCAACTAAATATTATAGTATTATGCATTGAGACATCATAACAAGAGCCAGCTCTCATTCTCATTTCCAAGTTAGAGTTTTAACTTCTTAACTTGGCACATGCTTAAAGTTTAGCGTACTTTCATCTGTATTATCTTGTACAATTCACATCATTCTAAGTGGAAAGGAGATAGCATTACCACAGT
Organism: Ursus americanus; assembly: GCF_024610735.1. NCBI lineage: Eukaryota > Metazoa > Chordata > Mammalia > Carnivora > Ursidae > Ursus > Ursus americanus. Next base: position 29,445,361 of record NC_142152.1, on the reverse strand, counting down.
TGTATAAATGAGGGTACTGCTCCTTGTGATCAAGTGACTTGCCTAAGAAAAAGTAGCTTGCGGAGGCTGAGAGACACAAATGGAAATACGGTCATCTGACTTTATGTCCATGGCCTATTCTTTCAAAGAAACACTTCCTGAAGTTCTTTTGAATTCAAAATATATTTTATGGATTATATATTATTTCATAGAATGTATATTTAGATTGAATTAAAAGTCCAGACAGCTTCCCTCAAGATGCTTACGGCATAATTAGAGTAATAGGACATATACATAATTATGGTAATAAGCAACCAGCCAATGGTAAATTAATGGGCAAATAAGAGTCAAGAATATTCTGAGGGTGCCTGGGTGGCTCAGTCAGTTAAGCATCTGCCTTCAGCTCAGGTCATGATCCCTGGGTCCTGGGATTGAGTCCCGCATCTGGCTCTCTGCTTAGCGGGGAGTCTGCTTCTCCCTCTGCCTCTCCCCACTGCTCCTGTGTGCGTGCTCTTTCTCTCTCTCAAAAATAAATAAATAAAAACTTAAAAAAAGAATATTCTGAAAAGGAAGAAATCTCATGCCACAAGTGGTGAGATAAGACTTCACAGAGGGTATTATTTTGATATATTTCCCACCTCCACCTTGCAATATAACCCACTCTACACGTGCTTGCAGGACATAAGAAGATGTTAAGAAAGTAATAATATAATATCAAACATTTTACCACTCACAATGTACCAAAGATTTCATCATGCATTTTATTATTCAAACTCTAACAATAATTCCGTAACACAAGATGTACACAGTTGTGCTTCAAGAGGGCAGCGGTGTACCCAATATACAGCTGAAGTCTACAGCTTTAGAAATGACTGATTCCATAGCCTGGAATCATGCTATCAGGTGTGAGGGAAACAATGCAGAGAGAATGTGGATTTTCCTATCAACTTTAGGTTAGTAAAGCTGAGAGATCTTTCCAGTGAGTCTATGGTGCTCAATTGAAAATAGATCTTCATAGTGGCCATAAGCAGGCTTATTCTTCAAAGCTACTAGGATGGAACAGAGACCATCCGGGGAAGAATAGTCTTTTGATTTTAAGTCTAGACCATAATGCTTAGGAAATAATTTGCCTGGATCCATTTAATTGGCTATAATAACTTAATTATTAAATACATATCTTACTGTTCTTAAAAATTCTAAAATGGATCCAAGTGATTATCCTTAATCGACGGCCATTTTTATATGCTTTGTGTGCCTCTAAGAGGAAAATATTCTCTGATCCCAGAGAAAATTACTGGTAAATATGTAAGAAAAAATTGAAAAGCAAGAGATCTCCTGTTCTGGTCCTGCTTATTTCTTGTATTATGTTGGCTAAATTTCCTAAATAATTTCTCTCATTTGTAAATGGAAGCAATATTGGCTCATGCTTCATGAGACATGAGATAAGAGAGAATGAATTTATTTTTCCCTCAGAGGAATATTACAAAGTAAGTCATAATATCCACAACTCTTTTCTCAGTGAGATCTAATCTGCCAAAAAGAGAATGAAAAAAGAAGTCTCCTACACAGAGCTTGTGACGAGAAGCAGGGCAAGAGTGTGAACCCGTGCAGCAAGCAATCTTTTTATTGGCTGCTCAACCTCTGTCCACATTTCTAGAATAAACATTCTATTCTGTTTCTTCATTGAAAGCAATTTGACACTATGAAGAAAATCTAATATTTGACTGACAGAAGTCTTTGCTTTTCAATTAGTTTCAACTGTTTTAGAAGTGTGTAGCACAACTATACTATCACAACATCATTTGCCAAAGGAATCAATACCACAATATATGTAGCTATTAAAACAGACTTAACACTTAAATTTCTCTTGAACACTTTCTTTGGTGTTTCTTCCCACCAATCTTTTCATTTCAGCACCGCACCTAGAATCATTTAATTTTTAAGATGGGAAAAATAAGGAGTATGAAGCCATTTTGAAAACTCTCCATATTTTGAGACAGAAAGTTAAAAGTTCATGGCAAGTAATTCAAAAGAAATTATGCTGAGGACCATCTTTAAGTGTGTTGTCAACCTCAGACTTGAATTCTCAAACTGTGGAATTATATACTTTCTTAGGGGCTTTACCAATCAATTTTTCTTCTACAGATTGATAATTAGATAAACCAATAATGTAACTATTTTGTGAGAAATACTTCAAGCTATTTGATTCTCAAAATAAGGAGTTAAGGATAGAAGAACTTACAAAATACTGTAGGCCATTTAACTAATGAGAGGCAATCAATCAACTATTTCTTCAAGCAGTCCTGTGCCTCCTCTCCTTGATTAAAAGAGTTAAACTTACAAAGAGTATTTTGAAATTAGGGAGTTATCACTGTCCCCTTTGTATACTAAATTAATGGGGGAAAGGGAAGAAAATGAAGAAAATCTTTCAGATGAAAGCGTTGCAAATAAATACTGCACTTGGATGATCATCGAATAACCTTTCCTGTCTCTTTCATGTGTTGCTCTGGGAATGTATTAATCTTTAAAGCCCTCTTACATTATAAATATTGCTTACGGCACAAATCATGCAAATTTATCCCCCTTTCATTACTTCAGAGCTTCTCAGGTCAAGAGTTATCATTCAGATAACATCAACTACTTCCACTAAACTGTATTATAGATCTATGTCAGTTCATATTCAAATGCATGATGTAGCACCGTGATAAATCCTTCCTAACCTTTGGACGAGGTGGTAATGTGAGGCCCTGTTTAGAAGAGAGGGATTTTATGGTTTAAGTGCACAGTTCCCAGGGAGTTAAGCAAATAATAAGCAACCCCTCTGACCAAAGAACTTTTAAAATATCAGGAAATGATACCAACGATGTTAGGACCAGGATGTGTTAAAGAAAACTGCCATACAAATACCCATTAGAAAGGGTAGAACTTTCCACTCAGCTGTCATGGTGTCCAGAGAGAAACAACATACTATAGCAAAATTTATGATAAAATGGAATGTAAAAGCACCATCTAGAACTGTTATTAAATAAATTTATGAAACCTTCAAGAGTCAAATGTTCTCTTGTGAAGTTGACTCTTCTCTGGCTTCTAAAGATGCACATACCCTTATCACCCACCCAGTCAGGCACCCAACTCTTTCATTAAACATTTGAAATCTGTTTAAATCCTTCTAGACTGGCAACTCTAAGAGGGCAAGGCAGCCTCTCAAGCAATAAGTTGTAACTAAAAGGTAAATATATATATGTATATATATAATTCATTATCCATAACCTATAGGTTAATTATAATCCATGCTATCCTTTAAAGGACAATAATCTTGGAAGTTCATATACTTGTTCCAATTATATAACTCCTTTTGGGGATTACTCTTAAGAAATTCCTCTAATTTATAAGATGATTCAAAAGTAAAAATATGTTATTCAACCTGCCATGTGTTACCTAACTGGACTTGGAATGATAACAGCTAACATGTATTTACTTTGATTAAGCACCAATCACTCTGTTATTACTCTCTACAACTTCATTGAGCTACCTATTCTTAATGTTTTCATTTTGTAGGTGAGGAACTTGAACTGGGAAGTGTTAAGATCACATAGCTAGTATATACAGCAACGGGCTGGGCCCCAAGAATTTGAAGCCAGGGACCTATCTCTGATTTCATCTCTATATTGCTTCAAGGGATCCATAATGAAATACAAATTAAAGACAAAAATTCACCCTCTTTGAAGATATTAAAAATAATTTATTGAGGACAATGACCAAAGCAGAGTTTCAGAGCAGGAACAGCTTTACTGGAATGAATGTCTACTTTCAGCTAGTCGGGGCAAAAATAAAATAAAATTCTTGTTAGGAGATGTAAAGCTTGACATATTTGCAAAGGAAAGAATTATATGACCTTATATGTGCATTCCCTATAGATCTTAGGTTGGCCCCGGACATGAGTTAGTGTTAGGAAGACATTTTTTTTTTCTCAGTGATGATGATATAATGATAATGCAAGTGAAAATGATGAAGAAAAATAGCTTCTCTTTGTAAGCTGTAAAGTAAAGATAAGCATAGTTTGTTAGATGACATGAAACGAAAACATGGCAGAGAATTAATCTTTGCATTCAGGTTGGTGGATGAGAAAATTTGCAAATTTGGAGAGCAAAGCCAAATTAAAGGTGGTCCGAAATACACATTTTAATAATGAGTGACCTGCTTTGCAAAAGCGTATCAGTGCCAGTAATTTAATTTATTGCAAAGAAGATAGAGTTGAGTTTGTCATTCTACCTTTAGAAGTAAGACTGCATCCTAACCAGAGGAGCCCTGCAGTTTTAAACATGACTTTGTGGGCTGGGGGGTGTTTACAGCAACTCTTGATGAAGTCCAAAGGTGAAACACAAAATAAAGCAAAAATAATCATGAGAAGAAATTATCAGTTAGTAATGACACTTGATAGGGTGGCCTCATTTCCAACTTCTGTTACTACCTATGGGCTAATAATACAAATGGGGGTAACATATAATTTAGATCTCAAACAACTGATCAAAACATTATAATTATTTTGAGGTTCATATTTAACCCATCGCTGAATTCAGGTAAAGGGTCTCTTCTTGGAACTAACTACACAGTTGCAATTTCCAATTTGGTCTAGAATGCTGGATAATTTGAAAATTCTCTGAAAACTTTCTGCAAAGAATCCTCTTTAAATTATTTGAACTATAGTACTGATGACTCTCCAAACTTACTTGACACAGTAGGGCCTGATTAACTTTCAACATTAAAGGGGATGTTAGTATTATGTGTAAATATATGTAGCCTTAAAGGGCCCCAGGCTTTGGTCTCTGACTTAGGGAGCCACCAGAGAAGACACAACAAAAGGACTGGGCCTGGAAGTCCCGCAAGGCAGTGGGAGCTCTATGCCCTCCTGGGCCCCCATCCTCTGTGCTCTGACCCTCGCTGAACAAAGGGAACCTTAGGACCACTACCAATCCTTATCACCCACACGGAAACTATCCCCACCCTAATCGATACCTAAGACCCCTTACCTACAGACTTAAGGCACATATCCTTGGTTGTATGACTCAACAGTTCTTTAAACTTTAAAAGTAAAATTAAAAGGCATTAAATACTCATCTTTCATTTCTAAAAAAATGAAACTGGAATGTAGGGTTCTAATACTGATAAACTTCTTAATTTTATATATAGTATATACATGTGCTTTACATTAAATACGTATTTTCTTTTGCAGTTCATACTACACAGGTATGTTCTTTCTCTTCCATAATGCTTTTAAAACAAATGAGTCAATAAAGCAGAATTTATCCTACACCTTTAAATCTTATCTTCAAGTGATTTCTCTAGCTTGGATTCCCCAAAGTTTATTCTCAGCCCATTTTCCTCCCATGGAGACGCCAGCAACAACCTCTCCCTAAACCACTTCTCCCTTTAACATTATAATAAAGGCAATGATCTAAAATCCCTTGAACTAAATTTAGTTTTAGTGAATGTTAATTCTGTAGACACACTGTTGTTTAAAGCAAGTGTCCAGTCACTCAGAAAACATACACCACATGTTTCTGTTTTCTTTTGCCTTGATATATGGCAGGGATATTGTTAGTACATAAATCAACTGCATCGAATCCATGAAAATTCTTAGTGAACGAAAGGGAAAAAAAAGGAGGGAGGGAAAGAAGGAAGGAAGAAGGATGTTTTAATATGCTTTTTAAGTATGTCAATAATTGCTGACATACAATTGATAATCTATGTTCCACAAATGCTTAGCAATTGGTACAAGTTTTTGTTGAATTACCTCAAATGCAGGAGGCTTGAGCTAGAGATGGGTGACGTATACTTAATGTCAGGTAACACCTGTGAGAAGCATACCTGACTTTGACCACATTTCAAATGCTACGTCACAATGCAATATAATATTAAGGAATAGAATGGGCAAGAGTGAGAGAGGAATGACATATATTTAATAAAAACTAAGTCCAGCAGAGGACACAGGAAAGAAATTAATTATACCACATTTTATTTTTATAAATTAATTGAAACATATTTAAACATAAGTTCTTATATAAAAAAGGGAACTGTAAAAGATCATTTAAACCTAGTATTTAAAAGTACTTAGTTCTTTTTTCTTTAGCTTGATTGATTGATTGATTGATTGATTTCAGTGAGAGAGAGAAAGAGAGTGCATGCTCTAAGCGGGGAGAGGAAGAGGGAGAGAGAAAGTCAAGGAAACTGCACTGAGTGGAGAGCTCGACATGGGTCTGGATCCCAAGACCCTGAGATCAGACCTGAGCTGAAACCAAGAGTCAGACGCTTAACTGACTGAGCCACCTGGGTGCCCCTAAAAGTACTTATTACTACTTGATGGTGTGTCTGTGTGTGTGTGTGTGTGTGTGTGTAATTTGATAGGTAGATACATATGTATTAACATGTATTTATATATATATATACAAATTACATTATTTATACTTAAATATTTTATTATATATAAAACATATATATTACTTCCCAATAGAATATACATTATATTATTTATAATTAAATATTTTATTGTATATAACATATTATTAAATGTTTACATGCGTGTGTGTATGTGTAAATGCATATATATATACATATATATGTGTGTGTGTGTGTGTGTATATATATATATATATAATTTCCCAACAGACATAAATGAGGCAAAAAAGAAAATCTGAGATGGAATTATTACTTCAGATTATCTAATGCAGGGATTAGCAAACTTCACCCATAAAGGGCCAAATAGTAAATATTTTAGGCCTTTGGAACCAAATAATCTCTGTCTCTACAAATTGACTCTGTTGTTGTAGCACAAAAGTAGCCATGGACCATACGCACACATGTACATAAATGGTCATGACTGGGGTCCAATAAAACTTTATTTTCAAAAACAGACAGCAGTCCAGGTTTGGCCCAAGAGCCTTACTTTACTGATACTTGCTCTGGAAGCTAAATAATCCACCTTAGATGTTGACTGAGGTAGGAGATACCAGTTTTAAAATTGGGCATATTTTGTCTCATTTTATCTTTATATCATTTAAAAACCACCTATTGTTCTATAGAAATAGGAAAGTACTCTTCTGCTGTGGACTGAACGCCTGAATCCCTCTCGAATTCATATGTTGAAGCCCTAATCCCCAAGATGATAGTTCTTGGAGGTGGAGGCTTTAGGAAGTACTTAGATCATGAGGATGGAACCCTCATGATGGAATTAGGGATCTTGTAAGAAGAGACACCAGAGGGAGGATCTCTCTGCATGTGAGGACAAAGCAGGAAGATGGCGATGTACAGAGCAGGAAAACTGTACCCTGATCTCTCAGACTTCTAGGCCTCCAGAACTGTGAGAAATATATTTCTGTTGTTTAAGACACGTGGTCTATGGTAATTTGTTACAGCAACCCAAGCTAAGAGACTCCACAGACTTTTGTTTGTTTTTAAATGTGTGTGGCTTGGAGAGATCGTACATAATCTGTGCCAACCTGAAGAAAAAAATATCCCTAAAATTATAGCTAATCAATCACTGTGTTTCCAAAGAAAATCACAATATCTTTTAATGTTAGTTCATTTGCACCACATTATTTCTTCTCCACTCTGTCTGGGACTCTCTTTCCCCTACATCCCTTTGTAGCTGGGAAAACGTCTAGTCACACTTTGAGGTTCATAGTAAACACCATTCTAGGAGGGTTCTGTTTCACCATATCCCCCTATAGGAATAGTTGTTCTTTTCTAGATCTTACTTTGCACTATATGTCTTTGTAGCATGTATCAACTCATTGTAATCGTTTATTTGCATGAATCACACTTTTCAAAAGCAGAGTATCCCTCCTCCATCTTTGATTTTCTAAAATCTAATTTTATCTTATGCAAGTCTTTCATTGGTACTTGGTAACTGAGGAAAGAAGGGATTGATGGAGATGAAACAAGAGAAGAGAAAGAAAAGTAAATTAAGATTGAATGGAGGAAAGCAATTACATTGGTGGGATGGAAAACTGTGGATTTAATAATATTAACATTGTGTGAATTGGAGAAGCTATTGTTGATATTATTAGTCACTAAGTATGTACAGGATACCCTTTTAACACAGGTGAGATTTTTCAGGAGGTCAAATTTAGAATATCACTGCTAATTATTTAATAGAAAATGCTAAGTAATCACAAATGGTATGTCTTTTAGTGCTATTAATACAGATAATTAATTGAGAACACTTTTTAAGCAATTTCAACAGCAAATATTGTTTCCAGAACAGGTACGTGTGTTGCGGAGAGAATTCACTTACAAACTAAACGATATCAATATGTCTATTCTATTAGTCTTCAGGCTGAATGAATTAATTTGCATTTAATTTATTTTATTTACTTAATAACTTTTTAAGGTGTCCAGTGCTTTCTTCTAAGATGTTTAGTTAGGGTGAACTGAGATGAAGAAAACACTAAGTTAGTTATTTTTAATGAAAATATTTTTAGTACTTTAATGAGCATACAATCAACTTACAGAATATTTGTTTATCTTCTATTGTCAGAATGGTTTTAGATAGCCAAGAAACTAAAATCTGAAATACACAACTCAAATCAATGCTATAAGTATCTGTAAATTATATATGTATGTGTGTATATATACACGTGTGTGCATGTGTGTTGTGTATGTGTGTTGGTAATTATTTTTTTCCCTCATTCTTTCTTACCTTTTCTTGGGCTATTTCCTGTTTCCAAAAAAGAAAACATTATACTGAACATACTGGATGCTGTTAGTTATTGAAAACAATAATTGTAATAATAATGGGGAGGAGAACAGAGACAAAATTTTAAAAAGGTCTCCTAGTGGGGTGCCTGAGTGGCTCAGTTGGTTAAATGACTGCCTTCAGCTCAGGTCATGATCTTGGGGTCTTGGGATGGCCTATATGGGCTCCCTGCTCAGCAGGGAGTCTGCTTCTCCCTCTTCCTCTGCCTCCCCCCAGCTCCTGCTCTTTCTCTCAAATAAATAAATAAATAAAATCTTTAAGAAAAAATCTCCTACCAAATCTGTTTTAATCCAATTAATCATCGAGGAAAATAATTCCCCAAAAATATTTTTAAAAGGAGGTTGTTGTCCATCTTGAAATAATACAGTTTGTTGCTACCAAAGAGATCTTATTGGTTATGTATCAGAAAACCAGAGTGACAGAAACCTCATGAATATCATTTCTCAAAGGATTTAGCAAAATAATTTCTGTCTTTCCTTACCTGTGTATTTATTAAGATTTTAAACATCTCAGCTTTTTTACTTGCTTTTGCTTTATTTTTTTACATTTTTATCTATCCTTTGAGTCTTGAGACAGACAATGAAAATGTTTTCTTCTCCAGAAAAACTGTCCTAACCTTCCTCCGGGTGATCTTAGAATCTCAGTGGATAGTTGCATTCAAAGAGAGCCTGGATATTAGAATGCTCCCTTGTGTAATATTCGCACAGGTTGTGAGCAGCCTTCTGAATTTCATTCCATTTGCTGAAGATGTTGAGTTGGCAGTTCCTGTTGGCCCTTTGCCATTCAGTATTCTTAGTACTCAGGGCTTGCATTTGTGCTGAACCGAGGTGCTTACTTTTTATTTTGCATTGCAAGCCTATTTCTCTTCTGCTTTCAATGATTTTTATGGCTGAACAAACCAGGTCAATGAAGATAAGCTACTGTCACTCTTCACTAAATCTTCTAACTTTTTAAGAACTGCCCTGAAACTGAACTTCTTCTAAGAATTTCTCATTAGGATGGGAACACAGGACCATATTTTTAGCAGTTTCCAAGTCAAGGTTGTCAGTTTCAGCTAGTTTACTATCTCTTGACCATGAGGAAGTCACTCACTTCTCCAAGTCTCAGTTACTTGATTAAAAAATTAGACTATCAGTGCCTGCCTTGACCACCTTCTTAGGTCATAAGGAGACTTAAATGAAGTTACATATGTGAACATACCTATAAACTATGAATTATAATAGAACAGAAATGACTTTTTCCTTCTTTCTGATGAATCAGACATGGTGTAATAAATCGCACTCTTTAAAAATCCAATACATTTTGTAGTTTCAAAGAGTTTCTTTAACATTTGAAAGAATAAATGTTTGAACATACCCTAATATCTTTTTTAAAGGGAGGGGGAAAAAAGTAAGGCCTGGACATTAAATAATAATAATAATAAATCCTTTCTTTGATTCTATGGTCAAAGAAATTACTGGATTTTTAGCATACTCTCCCTATCTTTTTTTTTTTAAGATTTTTTAAAATTTGTTTATTTAGAGAGAGAGAGAGAGAGCATGAGCGAGGAGGCCTCGCAGAAGGAGAGGAAGAGAAGCAGACTCCCCACTGAGCATGGAGCCTGATGCAGGGCTCCACACAGTACTCAATCTTAGGATCCTGAGATCATGACCTGAGCTGAAACCAAACCAAGTTGGCTGACAACCAACTGAGCCACCTAGGAGCCCTCTCCTTACCTTCCTTCTGTATATCCTATACTTCCATTTTTATTATTGCCAATGAAGCCTAGAAATCATGCTTATTGTCAGAAAGGCTCTTCAGTGTCAGACTGTGGTATCAGAGCTAACCACAGGGCACAGTGTCAAAAAAATATTGCTGTGATTATGGCTATGTGAAATACAAGCCATTCAGTTAGCAAAGACAAATTAACTCAATGGAAAGACAGTGAAAATATTACTGAGTTACTTAGTTAACTGATACAATCCACTGATGCAAAATTCAATGTACTTGGACAGTCACCACCTGAAGCCATGCCTTCCATAGAGATAAATGATTTGGTTTACTGTTTTCAGCACCTTTATTAAGGTATAATTGAAATATAACAAGCTGCTCATATTTAAAGTGCAATTTGTTAAAATGTGTCATATATCTTCACCTCGATAAAATGTACATAGAAGATATATCTTTGTTTCTCTATATTGTCTTTAAAATCAATCTAAACCTTAGTGAAATACACACTGAAATGAAAAAAATATTTCCTTTCTTCTTCCATTCTCATCAGTGACTTTTTATCCCTTTTTTTCCATATTGTAAAAGAGCCACTTATATTTCCTTGTTAGTTTCTATGACAAATTGCCACAAAGACAACTTTTTCCAAATCCATTTTCTAGCAATTAACATTAAAAACACGATACCAACTCATTTCAGCATAAGAAAATAGGGAAGACCTCTGATAGTCTGAAAGCCAAGTCATAATACATTGTTTGAAAATTTAGGACTAAAGCACAAAATCTAGGACTATTCCATCTTTTTCTTCTATCCAACCAGACTGTTGAGTTTGTTCAGGATTATTCTGCATACTAATCCCGGGAGTTAGAGTTCTCTACTCCTCTGCACCACATAGGACATGTCCTCCCACCCTGACTCCATGATACCGGAACTCAGGATTCTTTCTCATCAAACCTTTTCCCAACTTCTCTTGTTTGCACAGAAGACTTGGGTTGTACATGCTTGTGCATTAGAGGTGCTAACTCAAAGACCCTTATTTAGACAACGTCATCTCTGTCTTTACGGTCTCCTTTAACAATCCCAAATACATCTTAGATCATCTGCCATTCCTTCTGGGGAAATGACCTGCAAATTTTAAACTGCAGCAGAAATTCTCTTCCAAGTTGTAAACCTTCTTTTGGAAAACCTGTAAAATATTATCATCTTAATATTGAACAAACACTTCAAATTTCACATGCCCCCAAATATTTTCTCTTTCTAGTACCAAAATAATATTGAACACAAATGCGATGGTTAATTTTATGTGTCAACTTGACTGAGATATGAGGTGTCCAGAGGGTGCTGCAAGGGTGTTTCTGAATGGGATTAACATTTGAATTGATAGAGTAAAGCAGATCCCTCATGCCAGTGTGGGTAGATCTAATTCAATTCGTTCAAGGCCTAAATAGAATAAAAGTTTGAGTAAGGAAGAAGTATTTCTCAAATCCTGATAGTAAGTCTGTCTATCATCTGTCTGTCTATCTATGTATGTATGTATCTATCTATCTATCTATCTATCTATCTATCTATCTATCTATCTATCATCTATCTGTCACCCCATTGGTCCTGTTCCTTTGGAGAACCCAGACTAACATAAGAAATATAAGATCAAATTTCCTAGAATATGATTCTGACTGTGACACATTAAAAAAAAATTTAAAAAGAGCAGTTCTTCAAATAGATTCTCAAAATAATACCAACCATTGGTATTGCTATTAATAAATAACTATGTTAAAAATCTGGGGAAATCATGTCAAATGCAAGAAGATGATACAAATAAGATAGATATAGAACAGAACTTCCCCCAAATAATATTTCTATAAATATTGTTTTATTAATAGTTTCTTGTTAACAGTTGAACTATTTTTTAAACTTTTCCGTCACTTTGCCAATATAAATGATTTGTCATCTGATTTGTGAAAAGCATATTGAGTTTTATTCAGTTTCCTGGATAATTGGGTTTCAGGTAATTCAGATTAGTTTTTCATTTTTAAATCAAATCTTATTTGATTATACTTGTCCATATTTTGGAGAGATCATTTGTGTTATTATTCAGACTCCTTGGTGTTCACATCTTGTGAGTCAAAGCAATCTGCATCCTGAATTATAAATATTCTGGTTACCCTTAACTTCACCTCATTAATAAAGTATTTAAGAGAGACCAGAACTGTCAGTTAATGTTTAAATGAGTAGTTGGGGGGGAAAAAAAGTAAAGAAAGAAAAATATAATCTTTGCCAGCAGCCAGTAAACTGAGCATTAGCTCATATTATTTTTTTTGGTAAATCAAAATAATGTACAGATTGGCATCTTTATATATCAACGCTTGCGCCAAAACATTGACAGGCTACAATGTGATATTACAAAGTCTACATCAAAGATAAAAGAGTAAAAATGTGTTTACATGCTCTAAAAACGGAATCTATTTAAAAATAAGACAAAAGAAAAGGTATCTACACATCTCTTTGTTTTGTCATATCTTTTACGCTCATAAGCCCAAAGACCCACCAATAACAAAACAAAGCAAAAAATAAAAAATAAATGAATAAATTATTCCACAAGTATAATACTTTAAAAAATAATTTTGAAACATAAGGTGGCACAATTGTCTAAACTATTGAGCATAATTCCTAAGAGACTATCAGTTATACCTTCAAATAATCCTCAGCCTGTTGTAATAGTCAGAATAGAATTATCCATTGGCTCCTTGACTTTCTAAAGTTATGGTGGGAGTTTATCAAAACGACTTTAGCTTTCTGGCTGTAGAAGTATTCTCATAGTCCAGATAAACCTGATATGTGATCACATACTTCATGTGATCCGAGTAACACATAAAAAATTGACATCAAACTTCTAATGGTAAGACTATTATGTTATGTTAAGACTAGTGAGCAAAATATGATGAGAGATAAGATGATTCCATAATCTCAAAATATCTTGCCACAAGGTACCCATGAACGGCAAAGCAAGAAAAGAGGAGCTTTACAGTAGAGAAACATGGCAGACAACACCGTACTCAAGTCATCAAAATTAAACATAGATCAAACAGAACATGAGAGCCGTGTGCCTCCTGATGTGGTGCACTCAGAAAGACATGACACCACTTCTCTGATGTTTCTGTCCCAAAAGAACATAGACTGAATACAATCCTGAGCAAATATCGGACAAACCCCAACGGGGGAAACTGTATAAAATAACTGGCCTATACTCTTCAAAACCACAAGAACTTTAAAAACAAATACAAAAAGACACTTCCAAAGTAAACTTGGTAAAAGAGATATGACAATTAAATGAATAAAAGAGAGGAAGAGAGAGCGAGGAAAGGAGGGAAGGAGGGAGAGAGAGAAACAGAGAGAGAGAGAGAGCAAATGTGATAAATGGTTATATTTAGAGAATATGGGTGAAGGTGGATTTGGGGTAATTTTGCATTGTTTTGGATCTTTTTTGTAAGTTTGAATTTATTTCAGAATAAAAAGCAAAGACACATAAAAAATACCTGCATTTATGTTCATTACAATTCTTCTAGGCACAAATAATTGATTTTGCTTTTGTTTTTATTTTTTCCGTGTTCCCAAAAAACATATTGGCAGTGATTCTCATTTGGCTTCTAGGCCAAAAAGGACTTTTGGCTTTATTTAGCCCCCTGCTCCTGCCAAATTTTAATTCTTAGAAGATAAAGAGACATAAGCCTACACAGATAAATCACTCACTCAAATATATACAAATATTAAATTTAAAAAATCAAAATTTGATATAGATTTTTCATTTTTCATCCTTTATTTAATACATTCTGATCTATTAAAAAAAAAGCTAGAACCATCTATCTCTGTACATTTGGCCACTGAACAACATGGCTTTTAGGGTCTCTTAAGACATCACATAGCTGAAAAGCCATCACTTCTGACTCCCCCAAAAGTTAACTACTAATAGTCTACTATTGATCAGAAGCCTTAATGATAACAGTGAATTAACACATATTTTCTATGTGATATGTATTATATACTTACAATAAAGTAAGTTAGAGAAAATAATGTTATCAAGAAAATCATAAGGAAGAGAAAATACATTTACAGTAATCTACAGTACTTTTATGTATGTATTTCTATGTATAAGTGGATCCACATAATTCAACCCATGTTGCTCCAGAGTCAACTTTATTTATATTTTCCTACTGTCTAGTACAAGATCATGCATAGAGTAGAAGCTCACAAAATGTTGCTCCCTAACAGTTCTTCCTGATAGTCCTACTACCTGAAGTCTGTCTTCATTCTTTTAGGCAATCATCAAATGTCTGTGACTCCATAGCAGACGCTTCTCTAGAGCAGAGACCACATTGGGGAAACAAGCATCACTATGTCTTGATCTTCTCCCTTACCTCCCTCTTAAAGAAACTCACACTCAACTTGGGGAAGAAAGTCTGATGCACCAAGAGTTAAAATATGAGACAAATACTGTGGTTGAACCAAAGGATAGAGAAATACCTGAGATGACAATCGTATTTTGCTGATTCAGACAATTAACACATTGTTTGGTGAGCATCCTAATGTATAGCTTTGCTTCATATAAAGTTGATAATATATGGGGCCTCTAACGATAGAGGAGAGTCACACAATCTGTTTCAGTTGCTTGCAGGCTGAGACCAGATGTGGCAGAGATTTGTTAAGACGGCATTTTGGAACACTTCGATTTAGGTTCAGCTTGCCCTCTTCAGTTTCCGCAGTCCTCACTATTCCTTATTTTCCCTACTAAATTCTCCATTCATGTTCAGCCTGGCACCTGATGGCGTTTAAATCTGTGAGCCCTAATTTAAGAGGAGATGTAAAGAAAGCACACACATAAAAACAGAAGTAAATAAACAAACAACGGTAAGAAATAAATGTTTTAAAAATATTTGCAAAGTCTCTTTGGGGTAAGAGGAGGGATTACTTTCAGCCTGAAATGAAAGAAGTGAACACAGTACTTCCTGGGGGAGGTAGAGGTTTTCTAGGCCTTGGAAGATAGTCATGAAGGTGGGTGAGGATATTTCTGAAAACAATGATAAGGAAATCAGGAGGCAATCTCTGAAAGATTTTTAATTCCCGTTTTTAGATTCTTTAGGAAGCCATTCAAGCATCTATATGATCTCTATAGGAAGGCTGCAGACATTAAAATAAGACTCCTTATATTATTCCAAATTCAATGTAAAAATAAATAAAGCCATAGATTTTTTAGGATTCCAGACTAATGGAATGAGAAGATAAAGAATGAAAGAGAAAAAAAAAGAAAGGAAGGAAGGAAGGAAGGAAGAAAAGAAAAGAGGGAGAGAAGGAGGAGGGAGATGGAGGGAGGGAGGAGAAAAACACAGATGGTGCCCCTTCCTACTGCCAGCAGATGCAATTACACCTAAACTTCTTGGAAAAACAGGAGCCCTAGGGTCTCCACAGGCAGAGATTCTGTGCTTCTCTCTGCAGTAACATTCCAGAGTTTAACAGGTCTCTGTTACATTTTGTTCAGAGTAGATGAGGACAAGTCAAGGACAAAGAGAAAACTGAAATAAAGCATCTATGTTTTGTTTTATTATATTCCTTTTCAATTTATTCTAACTTATCTGTTATTTTTATCTTTATTCTGATATAGAAAAAAACTATTAGTAACTTTTATTATCTGTCTGCAACCTAGATTATGTCTTAACAAGTAGCGATGACAGTTTTCCTCCTATATAGGCAAACTTTGGTCTACCAAAAATCCTGTATTGTTATCATTATTTATTCACTCCTATCATCAAAGAATGTTACATAACTAGTAATTCAATTCTCTTATATTTTGAGATTTTGAAAACAGTTTATTACTCATTTTAAAAATCTCAGGTTGTGAAGACTGTACCTTCCAGTATAAGTGCCAACTTTGTTCAAGATTTTGCAAAACTTCCATTAATTCTGTAGACTCTAATTTTAGGTAGAGGATTTCAAACATGCTTTTTGTTAATAAAATGAATAGTTAGGTCTCAAGGGATCATGTATAAAAAATATCTAAGAGAAAAACTTTCCAGTTGTTTGGTTCTGGACATATGTACATTAAATTAATGAATTCATTCTTAATTAATTAAATTAAAATTCTTGTAGCATTACACAGTTTTTGATGCTCCATTTTACGTAGCAAGATGGTAAATGTTAGCTAATTGATCACACTGGAGGAATACAGTCCGATAAACTTCACTGTATGAACTACATTTAACTACATTGCTGTTGGTTTACAAATTGGCTCCACACACAGAGGGCAAAGAGGGATTGAAGAAAGAGGCAGGCCGCTCCAGATTGGCGGCACCTTTAGTAAGCAAGGGAATTTATGTGTGAGACTTGTCTTGGGAAGAGGTATGTTTATCCACTTACAAGATGAGTAGCTTTCTGCACCGGCCTGCCAGAATCTTAAAAGTTTATATAAAGGCTTTATCTGGGTTCAACCATATATACTGTTCAGTTGGTCTCAACAACACATTGCTCTCATTAGGTTATGTTTCTGAAAATGGGTCCCACAGTGAGAACAGTGGGCAGAGGGTACGTTCTAAAGAAAGGGGAAGGGGTCATGAGCTTGTCATTTCTTAGGTCCCTCTCATGGTCAACTGGTGGTCACATCCCTCAATGATCTCTTTCACTTATCACAATGAATTACCCATCACCCTCAGTCCCAACCACTGGACACCTATTTCCTCGCCCCCACCCATAGCACCATAGACATGGTTAAAACACATACACACACGCATCACAAATATTAGCACATGTGTCGCTGGTAGTGCTGACATCTGTACTAATGAAAAATGTTAACAAATTTGCAGTTAAGTAATAGGTATGTACGCAAGAACCAAGGCTCTCGGGATTTCTCAGCTAATTTCTAAATTAAAACATAATAATCATCTTAATAACAGAAATCTTAGAGTTTTATACTTTGGTAAAAATGACTATGAAAAAATGAAATAAATGATGTCAAGAGACACAAATATCTGTGAAATGTTATTTCCAGCCAAATATGTGTCACTGGGGGAAACTGAAGTAAGACAAAGCTTTACATTCTCATTGTTCTTACAAGCTCTTTATTCTGAGATCAGACTAAATGCTACGGAGACATTAAAAGAAGTCATAATCACAGGTATTTTCTCTCTTACAAGTATGGGAAAATTACCAATTTATAGCACTTTTAGCTTGGCGTGGGTTCCTTTTGATGGGGTCTTGGAAAAGATCTAGCATGGATATGGATAATGCCTTCTAGATGCTGTTTCAACCAGAGCTCAACATCTTATGAATAGTTTATTCATGTTGTGAAGGGAGAGCTAAATATTCAGAGTCAACAGAGGAAAAGCACACGCACTTTCTCCTCTATTCTAACATAAAGAGACAAACAGCTACCTTTATCTCAGGTCCCCACTGCAGAGCACCCACATGCTTGGACAGGTTCTTTAAGTGAAAGACTGCACCTCTCCCCCATTCAAAGCCTTACCTTTGACCATTAGCAAAACACAGAAATTATAACTCAAACTCCAAAAAAAAAAAAAAATGCTAAGTATCCCATTCCTGCTCGAATTCTCCATTTTAATTTTGTTTTCAATACGGGGCTGTCTCTTCCCATGTCATGTAGCTAGGACATGTGACTGCTGAGCTGATCTACGACATTTGCAACACATGCAGCTCCCGAATAGTAAACTAGCACACAATTAAGAAGCGAACAATTAGAGATGGTTATTAATTACTCAAGACACCTACCAAAGATGCTTCACGGAGACCACAGGCTCATTTTATGGATGCATTATAGATGCTTTTTTGTCTAATATTTCCATGAGAACAAGTGAAATTGTGATTTTCAGTAACCAAATAATTCAAATTATAAGACATCTCATTTAAATATACTCTTATGACTAGGTCATGCAAACATTACAAAACTGAATTTCTTGTTCGTGGTTACATCATAAACCAAATCAGAGAATATTAATTAGTAGCATCTTCTTTTTTTTTTTCCTTCCTTTCTTCCACCCTCCCTCCTTTCTTTCTCTTCCTCTCCTTCCTTCACTTTACACATGGTCAGTGAAACTTAAGGTCTAGAAAGTTAAATGTGCAAGAATCCAGTGAATTGAACTTCAAAGGCTTTGGTTGTAACTTTCACTCTTTTGTGTATGTGTGTGTCTTTTTTGGTTAAAGTAAGTAACACATGCTTATTATAAAGAAGTAACATTCCTCTTTTAAAGCTATTAAACTCTGGATGTATGTCTTTCCTGATTTATAAAAAATGATTTTATCAAATCAAACAGGATTTGTTGAACGTCTAGATTGCACCGGTAATGATCACTTGACCATGATAAATACAAGGACAAAAAAGAATGAGTTTGTCTCTGCCCTCAGAGAGGCAAGCATGCAGCACATGGGAACACATGTATTTGTACTAATAGTCAGTCTGTTACCTAAGAAAGTATATTGGAGAGAGGTTAATTAAATGCAGTTATATGTCCGAAACATTTGGTACAGAAAATAAGCATGAATTCTAAAAAAAACAGGGACTTGATCTTTTCCCTGTAGCCCAGTTCCTCCCCAAACATCGGTTCTCTGTCTGGCCAAGAAGATGCTGGAGATGCTGGGCAGACAGGCTGGCAGACTGTGAACAGAATATGGGACTGTTCAGACCAGAGAATTAATGCAGGACTGTTCCCCTCTGCATACGAAGAGAGTCTGAGGACTCTTGCTAGAGAATCTTGAAGCAAATATAAGAGGATGGATCCTAGAAAGAGCTGGACTTCTTGGGATTCATAAACTGTAGGAAAGGAATGGCCACCTGATAGCAGGGGAGCCACTGACATCCCACCCTTCAGGAACTTGTGGGGAAACGTGCCAGGTAGAAAGATGTTGATAGCTCTATTGCTTGGAAATGAGACACAGACAAGCCATTCCTAGTGCCTCAGTAGAGACTTGAGAACTCAAGTCAAGGTTGTCTAATGTTGGCCCACAGTCAACTCCATTCTCTCAAGAGGTAACATGGCTGAGCTTCAAGGAGAGAGCAAAAGAGCATTTATATGTTGCTACGGGGATCCGGCAGCCAGACAGATGACAATTCAGCATAAGTTAAGAAGAATCTGTTCTTTGTGGGGAAAATAAACAAACTATTGAAGGAGACACAGGACAACAACAGAAACAAAAAAGAACATAAAGACACGAAAATAAAATGGTTCCATTACAGCTCCAAAAAGTCTTTTTGAAGATAAACACACAGTATTTTTTAAATTGTTTAAAAGATTTTATTTATTTATTTAAGAGAAAGATGCAGAGAGAGTGCATGAGCAGGGGGAGGGGCAGGGAGGGAGAGAGAGGGAGAAGCAGAGTCCCCTGATGAGCAGGGAGCCTGACGTGGGGCTCGATCCCAGGACCTTAGGACCATGACCTGAGCCGAAGGCAGATGCTTAACTGACTGAGCCACCCAGGCATCCCAACACATGGTATTTTTAAATTATGGAATTGGGGTGCCTGGGTGGCACAGTTGGTTAAGCATTGGACTCTTGGATTTGACTCAGGTCATGCATGATCTCAGGGTCGTGAGGTCGGGCTCTGCACCCCATCTTGGGTTCTGAGCTCAGCGTGGGCTTTGCTTGAGATTCTCTCTTACTCTCTCTCTGCCTCTCCTACTCATGTTCTCTCTCTCTCTCAAATAAATAAATCTTAAAAGAAATAAAAATAAATAAGCTATAGAATTAAGCAGATTAACTGAATGGAAGGGGCTCATTTTGGAGATCTATTAGTAGCTTGGAATATGAAATATGAGAAAACAAAGCTTAAAACCAACCAAAATTCAAAAAGAGAAAGAAATCATGAAGTAAAAGACAAAAGACTAAGAAGACAGATATAGGAGACCTCCAATGAATTAGAACTGAACCAGAAATAGAAGGGGAAAAAAAATGGATAAACTGAAGAGAGGTTATTCCCAAGCAACTGTGAAAATAAAATCTAACTAAAAATGGAACACATAGATCAGAAGCTTTTCTAATTTCAGAAAAAAAAAAGCTCTATGCAGATCATTATAAAATTTCAAAATTTCAATAATTAAAAGCAAAACAAAATAAAATAATAGCAATTTAAAAATATTCCAGAGAAAGCCTGAGGAAAAAAGAAAAAACTATTACCCAAGCATTTCAGTTCAAACCAAGGTATCATTTACTTGTCAGAGGAAAAAAAAAAAAAAACAGTATTTGCAAAGATTCATGCAATGTACGACCCATATATCTGACCTAAAGAAAATATTTAAGAATGAATTCTATAAAATATCATGCGGGGCAAAGAGCTCAATAGAGAAGTGGGATCAGAACATAAATACACGTTAGTCTATACAATTTCTATTTTTTAAAAAGCCCCCATATTGGTAATTTTACACAGTTCAAATCCTTTCAACACATAGGGGCTGAAGAATGAATGGGAAGGAGAGACGGGGAGAGTAAAAATATTTTAAAGATTTTATTGTAATGAGTTGGGAGAGAACAGTAGGAGGAAAAATAGAGCATTTTTACTGAAAGGGATAGAGGGCATCTTGTTTTCAAAGAATGGTAAAGAAATGTGTGCTTGCTTTGAATTATCAGAAAAGGAAGTTAATGGCTAAAAGAAACAGAATAAACAGTAACTTAAAAACATGAGCAAAATAAATAGAAAGAAAAAGGAAAATGAACAAACAAAAACCTACACAGTAAACCTCAAGTAAGATGGGAAGAATAAGGCAATTTTTTTACATCCAATGAAAATGCTCCCCCCCCCATTAAAGGACTATGTGACTGTGTTAACAAACAAAACACAATCTGTGTGCTTCATGAGAAATAAACTTAGAAGTCTGCAAAACTGACACACTGGGCTGCTGTTTGGCCTCATGTCATCTCTGATGCTCATTTCTGTGTACCCATGACTGGCCACCCAAGAACATCATCTCTCACCCAGTCCTGAGTCCAAGCCCATGGTACCGTCTGGCTGAGGATGATGGCTGGTTGCCAGAAATCCGGATGGGAAAAGACTCAGGATGGAGATGAGTTTATGTGTTGTGTAAAGTAAAATATCTTAAAGACTAATTAAGTGAAGCTTTAACTTTTAGGTTTCCTGAAACTGCCTACATCAAAATGGCCACTACACATGGTTTCTTCCAAATGTCATGTATACAGTAACTTCAGCTGTTCCTTTATAGTCAATGAGTGAATGAAGTCAATTTGCGAACAGATATTATTTTGTTTCACAGGTTTTACCAATCAATGAGGCTGTAGGGACAATTACATTTGATAGCTCAAAGAGCCACAGAGACAGAAATAACCCAGTTTTTAAAACATGACACATAATGACCTTCACAGTGCAGTGCAAGGATGAAGGTTATGGAGTTCACTCGAGAAGGGTAAGAACTAGAAATGATAGAAATGTAGGGAGGGGAAAGTCCAGATCTCATTCTTAGAATTTATGTAGGCCATCTCTCCAGTTCTAAAATGTTTTGGTAAGCTACTAAGTAACGGCATAAAGGGCTACTTTTAACTATGTTCATCTATTTCCTATGCTCCTTCACCCTAGGGTTCAGTGTCCTTATGTTAAAAAATTCCAATATATAATACACTACAGTAGCATCTTAGGGCTGCCATAGCACATGACCACGAGATGGGTGTTTAAACCAACACAAGTGTATTGTTTCACCGTTCTGAAGGTTAGAAGTCCTAAATCAAGGTGTCAGCAGGGCTCTGCTCGCCCTGAAAGCTTCAGCGAAGACTCTGTTCCGTGCCTTTCTGTTAGTTTCCGTTGTCGCCAATAAAGCTGCCCCTTGTCACACGGCATTTTCCCTGTATGCCTGTGTCTTCTCTTTACGCGACTCCAGTCATACTGGATTAAAGGTCTGCCTTATCTCTATGATTTCATCTTATTTAGCCAATTAAACTTCAATTAACTTATTTCCAAATAAGGTCACATTCTGAGATTCCAGGAATGATACGATTTAGCAGTATGTGCACGCATGTGTGTGTGTGTGTGTGTGTGTGTGTGTGACACTGTCCGTCCCAGCACAAGAGGTAACTTGGCTAAATGGTCTTAGTTAACCCCAGGCATTTGCTTTTAAATACTAACCTCTAACCATGGAATAAAATGCTTTTTTCTACCTGTTAACCTGATTTGGAGTATCAGCGTTTAGAGAGGTAAGAAAAGGACAGAAGGACTGTCTCAGGTCCTTAGAATGGCAGCATTTGTGCTAGAACCCTCTCTACCTAATTGTTCATTGTTAAGAAGTGTGTGGATATGGCCTCATGCCACCCTCTTAATCAAATCGCATAGAGAGCAAGCACATCAGAGAATTCACAATGGCCCGCAGCATAATTGCTTGACCCCACGGTTGGACAGTCTGTAAGCAGACTTGCAAATTGGCAGCAGAGCTTAAGTGTCAAAAATGGATAGCGGTTTCACAGTGAATTACGTCAGATCACAGAGTGTTGTGCCTTCATCAGCTGTGACTTACAACACTGCAAGGGCAGGGAGAAATGGATATCAATATGACCCTTATATTTTTGCACCAAAGTCTCTGTTCAGAAACAAAGACTCTGTTTTCAGGGCATGATCACAATGGACCTGCTGTTCAAAGACGGGGACACAGATCTTTAAACCCACAGAGGATGAGTGATAGACTAAGGTCTACCTGGCTACTTAATAACAGAATCCAAAATGTAACAAAAAAGTTTTGGTTTCCACCGCCCAGCTGTCAGTGTCCAGTCAGCACTCCACCAACACCAGGAAAAAAGAAAAAAAAAAAAAAACAAATTACATAAAGCTCACCATTGATGAAATGGTTCTTGCATTTTAAAACTAAATGAAGAAAAATGTAAAAGGAAAGAATTAAGAGCGAAGGAAGCGTGGGAGGATTGAACAGGAGTTTGGGACAGACCGAGTTGGTTTTGGCAGAAAGATTGTTGCTGGGCTCCCGTGACAGTGGCTACTAGCACATGCTTTGAGCCCCTTGTTCAACAAATGCTTGTTTGGTTGGTACATTTGCCATTGAAACTACAAAAATGCTCCAGTTGGCTGGCCGTTTACCAAGCTCCTCTTTGGGAGTTCAGCATCTGTCAGGTGAATCAGAACAAGGGTTCCACTTACGGGAAGCAGGAGAAAATGATCTCTAATGAACTGCTAATACCAAGTATTTATCGAGTTCTCCAAGGCATGTTCAAATCAGACCTAAGTTAAAAGGCTAATATGTGTTTTTGATGATCTGGGAAAAGTATTCACAGAGAAAAACTAGACTGAAATTTTTATCAGCAAAAACACTTGTTGAAACCATATGAGATAATGAATCTCTTCCCAAGTGCCTTACCTATGCTGTTATTTAAATCCTCGCAATTATCCTGACCTGAATGCTTTCTTTCCATTTTACAAAGGAGGAAACACGCTCTGTGAACCCCAGAGATTTGCCCATGGTTATGTCACGAGCATGTTGCACAACTGGAATTAGAAACTACCGGACTTCAGAGATTTTGCACTTACATCTGTTCTAATGTCTCCCCAGAAGACGATGCGGCTAGAAAACAAGACTTTGAGGAAGTATTCAGTCCTATCCCTCCTACTCTACACCTGAGGGCATTTCAGAACCAGGTGTTGAAGCGATTGTACAGAAGTCACACGACAATGTCAGGATACATATTGGTATTCTAATTCCTCGGAGGAAACATATTTCTTTTTGTAATACTTTTTTAATATGGAAGATACCTAGAGATTTAAATATTTTCTTGTAGAACCAGGACTGAACCGTTATACAGATAGCCGGTTCCTGGAATATGGAGTTGATAACAAAATGTAGACATTTTATGTCAGAGTAATGTGGGTCAACTGTCATTCCCTACATGTGACATAGTTACATAATATGGAAGGGAACATGTGAAGCCTGCTTTATACAACATTACTGCTCAGTGGCTTTCAAAACAATATTTATTATTTTGGACCTCAGCACAAAAAGTTGATCCAATTGCACTCCATGGTTCCTTGGCCTTGGTTATCCCCATTCTCTACAAAAAGATTTGTATTTTTCCCCTTACCATCTCCATTCACCTCGTTGTTCCTGTTTCCCAAATAAGGGCCCACCTTGACTTGTTTCACCTAAGTTCTTAATGTTGCAGCATAATATGACGTGCTTTTTGTGTATGTTTTTAATGCAGTTGACTCTTGAACAATATGAGTTTGAAGCACATGGGGCCAATTATACACAGATTTTTTTTAATAAATACTGTAAATATATTTTCTTTTCCTTATGATTTTCTTAATAACATTCTTTTCTCTAGTTTACATCATTGTAATAGTACACATAACATACAAAGTATGTGTTAATCAACTATGTTATCAGTAAAGTTTCTGGTCAACAGAAGGCTATTAGTAGATTAAGTTTTGGGGGAGTCAAAGTTACATGTGGATTTTTGACTGTGAGGGGGTGCACCCTAACCCCTCCTTCCATGTTGTTCAAGGGTCAACTGTCTACATAAATAAAATTGTGGCACAAAATTTATTCTCTTTTCTCACTCAACATTTAATTGTAAAGGATTTCAAACAGTATTTACGGCACAGTTGTAAGGATTTTACATCCATCATCCTTATGCCTGTTATTCAGATTCAATTGTTAATATTTTCTGTCCATCTATTCATCCCTCTATCTGTCCATTAAACTATCATATATTGAGATCATTTCAAAGTCCACTGCAGATATCATTACCTTTCTGCCTGAATGTATCAGTATGTATAGTGTTACCTAGAGTGAGGGGAGCAGAGGGGAACGTTTCCTTCCAGGGAGATAGGGAGCCCTCATACTCTGTGCTGCGCGTATCACCTTTGGGAATACCTTCCCCTGTTGTAGACTTCCCTTTCTTTGTTCTGCTTAAGTGTGTGCATCATATGAAACCTGTCAACTCACTGCTCTATCTGCTCCTGGAAGGGAGGGAACATGATTCTTCACCTGCAGTATAAGAAGAGTATGTGCAGACCATCTTCCTGCTGTGGCTGTGGGATGAGACCCACTGGCCGTGGGTGACCTATGTTCTGTCTTGTTCTATGTGAGTAAAGCACTGTTCCATCAGGTGCCTGTGTAAGTCATATCTTTCTTGGCATCTCCAACATCTGTGAACCATGCAGGGGGTGGCCATCTTGGAATTGCTGCTCCTGGTGGGAGGTAACAAGTGTCACTTGCTTGACCTTTCCCTTATCCCTTGCTTTTCTCAGTGATATGCAGATGCATACACTTTCCTTTAACTTCACTAGTATCTCTAGAATTAGGCCAGAGAGGGTCATACTAACCCATGATTAATTTCCATCTTGTTGAGAGTTCAATATTGAAATGAAAAGTGTTTCATTTATTTTTATAGTCCTGATCACAATTACAAAACTTTTTGTCTATTTTATCACTAATTTTGGAAATTTTATCTAAAATTACAGATTTTCCTCTTCAAAAGAGACTAATATCCCATTGGATAAATGTACCATGGCTAATTTAACCATATATGTAGTTTGGGAATTTGAGCTTCCATCATTTGGAAATGATGCTGCAATGAACGGTTTTTGTTTTGTTTTGTTTTATCTACATGTTCTAGTTTTCTGTGTAATAGAGTACCACATATTTGTTGGCTTAAAGCAACAGAAATTTATCCTCTCACAGTCCTGGGGGTCAGAGGTCCAAAATCAACATCACTGGGTCAGATTCAAAGTGCTGGCAGAATTGTGCTCCCTCTGAAGGTTCTAAGACGGGATCCGCACCTTCCCTCTTCCAGCTTGTGTTGTGTGGTCTGCCAGGCAGCGTTCCCCAGTAAATGTCACATCACTGCAGTCTTCAAGGTGAACATCTTCAAATCTCTCTCTGCTCCGAGGTCACGTCACCACCCCCTGTGTGTGCATGTGCGTGTGTGTGTGTCTCCCTCCACTTCACACTTATAAAGATGCCTGTGGTAAGGTGTAGGGCCTGCTGGATATTCCAGGATAATACCCTGGTCTCAAGATCCACGATTTCATCACACCTGCAAAGTCCTTACCACAGAAGGCAATATTTACAAGTTCTGGGAATTGGGATATGATATCGTTGGGGGTCACAATTCAGGCTTTTACACAATATTTACAGTTTTACTTGTAATTTCTTTTCAAGATTAGCAAAACTAGATCAATGGGGATAAAACTTTAAGGCCCCGATATATACTGCCAGCGTATTTTTCAAAGTCAGTGCTCTTATTTACACCCACTCTGACAATATATGACAGCATCTTTTTCACTGACAAGCTGTCTGCATTTTGAACAACTATTTCAGGTGAGAAATAGGATATGAATTGTTTCTTCTTGATTATTAGTAAGGAGGAATAATTTTCTGTTTCCTTCCTCATGAATTTTCTGCATTTTAAGTATTATATATGTGGTTAGCTGTTTTTCCTCAGTACGTGGTACAGTTTTTAAAATGGATTATTATTGACAGAACATTTTAAGTTTACATAGACTGATCCAGGCTTTTATCTTTTCTTGGTGCCTTTCACTTCTAAGCTTAGGAGTACCTCTCTTCTCCAGAGAGCAGGGGCATTGGGCATCAATGCTATTGCCTTCAGGGTTTTGTTTGTTTGTTTGTTTTGTTTTTGTTTTTGTTTTTGTTTTATTTAATTGTACTTAAAATGAGCTATGAGAATGGACCCAATAGAAGACAAAAATCACATACTGCCCTCATTCACAAATTCAGTGAATAAAAATATAAGGAAAAATATTGAAAATTTTCTGCTAAAGCATAAAAACGGTATATCCTTTCTGAGTCCTCTGACTTTGTAACTGAAGAGGTATTCCTGTCCATATTTTAGGGAAATGTTTTGTAATCGTCACTTGAAAATTGATATGATGATATAAATCATAATTTCTATCTATAATGTACTAGTCTCATATTCATTTCTACACATATTTATTGAATCCTTGTTATGTATATGCTTTGGACTGAACTGTGTCCCCCCTCAAATTCACATGTTGAAGTCCTAACCCCCAACAGGACTATATTTGGAGATGAAGCCTTTAAGGAGTTAATGAAGGTTACATGCAGTCCTAAGGGTGGAACTCTGATTCAATAGGACTGGTATCCTCATAAGATGAGGATGAGACACCAAAGATGTCTCTGTCTGTGTGCACAGAGGAAAGCCATGTGGGACACAGTGAAAAGGTGACCATGTCAAGCCTGGAAGAAACCAGAGCTGCTGCCACCTTGACCTTGAACTTCCAGCCTCCAGAACATGAGAAAATAAATTGTGTAAGCCACCCCATCTGCAATATTTTGTTGTGGTAGCCTGAGCAGACTAATATGCTGTATATACTATAAATAACAGAATGATATTTGAATAATCTCACTTGATTTTTAGGACCTCTCAGTTCTTTTGGGACTGCCACTCAGTGAAACCTAAAACATGGTATATTGTCTTCTATATACGCACTCACATGCAATTTACTCATGAGTCTAAGTGTATGTGTGTCTGCTTCTCTTTACTTCTCCTAATCAAGTATTTCTAACCAGGTACTTGCCCATTGTATTTATAGATAAAGGTTGTCTGAATGAAAAAGGCACTCCTGACTATGAAGAAGAAAGACTAAATTTAGTTTATTTTGAGAAGTTAAAAAAAAATGTGTTCCCAGGACATTTGAGAAAAATATCTTTGCAAAAAAAAAGAAAAGAAAAGAAAGGAAAGGAAGGAAGAAAAAAAGAAACCAAAAACCAAAAGCCTACAGCTGCAACATTTTGCTTACTTAGGCATTTCCTTAATGTCCCTCTCTCTCTGCGATGAAAGGCATTTGACTCAAAAATCAGTTCTTTAAAACCTTTTCCTTCACTTCTTCAATAAGGTCTATTTTTTCATTTCTCACTACGGTGTTATTGGATTCATAACAGCAGTTCTGCATAGTATCATTTACCTGTAAGCTAAACCAGCAAATTCTAAGAGTTTCAAATATGAAATCTGATTTGGTAGCTTTATGCGAAAATGAGAATCAGATGGAAAATAAAAATGTGCCAAGATGCACCACTAGGTATCATTTTCTTATAAGCAGAAATTTCATTGCTGGAGTAAGAATGCATAAATTGTGATAGTGCCAATCATAGGCTCTAACATTACAAGGGAATTGTTTAAAATTCTATTCTATAGAGAAGAATATTAAGATTTAGAGAGACATGATACCATAGAAAGAGCACAAGTTATGAATCACAAGTTATGAACTGGCTTTATGGGCCAGTTACACCAATTATAACGAAAGGATCTTAGACAATGCCCTTAACTTTCTGAGCCTTGGTTTCCTCTGATTACTAAGGTGATTTGTTAGAAAATAGATATGCTATATCATACTAGGTAATGAACAGTTTGTGTGGAAAACAGAAACAACGGTAGGTATTTCCATTAAGAAGGGATTTTAATACAAAGAATTAGAATCTTGTGAAACTGTTAGGTGAGTGGGGACAGAGAAGATCAGGGAACCTGCTGCTGCCTTTCCAGAAACCCTTATGAGCAGAAATCACCGTCAACCCCAAACAAGGCTCTTGGCATCAACTAGGTTGATTCACATGCTGACGCTTGCAATCTGTTAGCAAAAATCTCCTGTTTGCCATCTTTCAAGGCTTTCACACCTCCACACTGAAGTCAAGGTAACGTTCCATTCTTCTCATCCTATCAAATCTTTAACAAGAGTTTTCCATTTGCAGGACATAAACTGGAACCCTGCCTCTGAGAGAGTCTAGAAAATATAGGTTCCAGGCTTCCAACTCCTCTTACAGAGACAACAGTAGAGGTCAGTGTGGGAATGGGTTTCAGGTTCCAAGAGACAATTGATAAAATAGACTAACTCCTCTTAGAAGGCACTCAGAACATCCAGTCTGCCCACTGGCTTTATCTGCTTTACCTACATAATGTAATTCAAATCCATTTCAATTTGATCTCTCTACACTGCAACCACCAGTAATTCAAGACAACATTGCTTCTCACGCAAACTATTACAATATTTATCTTGTTTCCTCTTCCCACATTGCTCTCTGTATGACCCCTAATAAGTTTGGTTATAATGTGGTTCCAAACAATTCCAAAATTGCAGTGGCTTAACCCAACTAGTATTCATTTCATGCTCTTGTTACATGCTTCTTATGGATTTTCGGGGGACTCTGCTGCATATAGTCATTTAGGGCCACAGGCTGGCTGGGACTCTGCCATCTTACAGAAGCAGTATCTGGAGCATTCAGCCTCCACCACAGCTGTGGTGCAAAATGTGAAGGACTGGAGACATGTTCATGGGGGATTTTGCTGACTAAGCCCACTAGTGACACAGCCCCATTCAACTCCAAGAAATATGAAAAATGGAATATCGGATTGAAACTACTATTCATGCCATGCTTCTTATAATCAGCTTTCTATATTTCATCCGAATTAATACTTATAAGATAAAAGTCAGATTATATCATTTTTAGGCTTAAAAACATTATGATATACCCTTTGCACATAAAATAGAACCAATACCTTTGTTTTAGCTTGCTCACTGCAGTCCGAGATATTGTGGGTGGTGTTTTTGTTTTTGTTTTTAATGTTCTTTAAACATGCCAAGATGTTCCTGACCTAGGGCTTTGCACCTGCCATTCCTTCTGAGTAGAACTGTTTTCAGTGAGATTTTTGCATGACTAGTTCATTCTCGTTCGTCAGGACTCAGCTTAAATGTCAACCCGCACACTTTACTCTCCAGTATAGCAGCTATATATCACTGTTCACAATCTGTAAATTGTTTACAAGTTTACTGTTTATCTTCAAACCCTTTAAAAGAAACTTCATGAGGGCAAAGACCATTTCAGTCTGATTTTAGCCTTGTCCCCAGTGCATAGAATAAGAGTCTGACCTAAGAAAATCACCCCAGCAATATATGTTGAGTAAAAATACAAATCAATAAACTGCATGTATCATTATTGACTGAAGTGGTTAAAAAGGGATTAGTACAAATTAGGGTGCAATTTTAGATATGGATTAATCTGAGGCTATCTCTTTATTTGTCTTTCTTTAAGAGTAAGGCAAATTTGAAGGTTCTACACATTTTCTCATTAAAGAGTGCTATCTGATGATAATTTTTGTCTGTCTTACAAACACACACAGGCACATGCACATCTCATTAGAAAGCTGTATGCTAACCTATAGCAAACAGGAAACAAATAAGCTAAACCAAAAGCACTGATTTGCTAATCCAAGTGCATTGTGCCTCAAAACACAAATTTTCATATTTAGCCATTAGCTAATATCTGTTCCTAAGAATGTATCATTTTTGTCTTCGTCCAATGAAAGCTAACTTTTTTCTCTCTTGTACACATGCTCCTACTGCATAACATTTAGCCACTGGGTGCTAATTAGATTATTAAAGTAATATCTGGAAAATCATGGCAGCTTAGCATTTGCATGGGTTACTACCAAGCCAGTCATCCTTAGTATTTTATTAATGAAGTGAGGTTTGGTGGTAGAGAAGCATGAGCACATACTCGGACTCAGAAAAACCTGAGTTCCAAGCAGGGCTTTGCCTCTTCGAGCTGTGTGATACTAGGCAAGTTACTCTGTGGCTCCAGATTTACGTCTATAGTATTTCAAAGTATTAGGAGGTGTTCTGAAACATTCTTGAATAATGTATCTGGAGTATCACTGTTCCTGTCTCAACAAATATTGTTTTACCCAAACATGGACTAGAAAAAAAATTTACAATATAATATATAATTAATTCTGACAGAAGTAAAAAGAAAATGCAATAAAAACTATCATTTCTCCAAGTGTTTCAAAACTATGGTGGTATTATTTTAAAACAAACTTAAGAGGAAAAAAAAAAAACTGGAAAACTCAAATTAGAAAAAAGAACAGATGATCCCAGCATGGAGTGTATGAAGTCCAGGGCAACCTAGGGGGCACCTCAAGATGTGATGAACAAAACAAAGCAAGTATTACCAAGTTCATTTGATCCTGAGACTCCATGACTTTGGAAGAGAGTGAACTTTTAAAATAAAATTGAGATATATTAATAACTGCACTTCAAGACAATCTTTAAAATATTTTATAAGTGTACATATGGCTAAGGGGAAGAAAACTGAATTAAGAAGACATAATTAAGAATTGGAATTAATTTACATATTGAAAAAGTTTGGACTAATTTATTAAAAACCGTTAATTCCTTAACATGTTAGGATAAGTCATAGGAGAGAATACTAATTCAAAAATGTATGCTGATGGTAGATATTAAGTATTTTTGATCGTTATATTTAGGATCTATTTTTATAGGAGACTTTGAAATGAACTACATGTACAAATTTTCCTTCCAACAGGATTGGTTTGCCCCAAACTGATTAACAGAGAGGTCAATTAAAATAGTACAAAAGTAAGAGATGAGATTAAACACATGAATAACTTTTCAGTGCCATGTAAATTGATTTGATTACATGCTGACAAAATACCAATGTGGTTGAATTATTAGTTGCTTACTGATATCTCATTTTGTCTAGTGGTAATTTAAGAAGCCAAATGCCTTCTTTAGAAAGAGTTCCATGTTTTAAGGTTTATGTGATGGAGTTGAAGCCGCTTCTCCGAAACTATGAGTTTGGAGAACCTCAACAGCAACAGAAAAGTTTTCCATGATCAAATGACTTACAGAAATGCTGCTTGAAACATGATTTTTGGTGCAACTTTGATCATTTTTTGTTTGTTTGTTTTTACGTTTTACTGGAAACCATGATCTCAGAGGTATAGTATACAGTGCTTTCCAAACTGATTTTTCCATGGAGTATATTCCATGAAATATAAACACATTTTCCACAGACTATAATCCACGAAATAGACATTTTCCAAAAGCTTAGAGGATAATGAAACTATTTGGTGGAACTCAAATTAGAGTTTTCTGTTCCTTTTCAAGCTGTGAGAAACTATTGTCAGAAAAGCTCCTGGAAAACTCTGAAAATGTCTATAAGATAAAACGTCCAGGAAATTTAGATAAATAGCATTGCCTACCAAAGGGAGACAAAATGGCAGTGAGGCAGCTTCAGCTGGTTAACTTTATGGTATAAGGGCATCCAGAGAGGCTTGGCAGACAAGTTCAGGCAGGATCTTTAAAACCCTTTGGCTTTGGTGTTGCAGCCAGCTCAATGACCGAGCACACACAAAGCCCACCCAGACTAATCTCACAGTCTCTGGAAAGAACCAACTTTATTTCCTTTCACGAATTTTTTAAGTATTTGTCCTTTTACAAACCCCTTCCTTTCCTTTAGTCTGTCTACATCATATTTATCTTTTAAGACCCCACACAAACCCTGCCTCCATTACACCTACTCAGGAAGCCTTTCCTGACCACTCTAACCTCATCATTACATTATTTAAGTTAAGTTGCATCCCTTTTCCTCTCTCATCATACCTATCTTTTTACTTCAAATACTAGATAGCAACATGTAAGTGCATATTTATTTGTGTGTTCATTCTTGTAATTTCTCTCCTTCTAAGACACGAACAGGGATGTTTGCATTATCCTCTAGTCTACCTAGGCACTGTGCCAGGCACAAAGACAGCACCCACTGATCTTTGATGGATAGATGAATATGGGTTCAGGGCAATGCAACAATGGTGAGGTGCACCGAGAGACCTGGTTTCAAATTCTGGCCCTATCATTTATTGACTTTCTCTCTTCCTTCCAGGTCCCTTTCCCTGTCTATAGGGTAGGGTGATAGTGTTACTAATGTCATAAGGATTTGGTGAGAACTAAAGGAAATAATGTGAAACTCTTCAGCAGTTGTTAGGCAATAAATAACTATTTTATTAACCACTGATTTTTCTTTTTTCGATTAATTATCTTATAATATATATTGCCCCAATCACCTAAAGCACAATATAACTTTATCGCCGTGTGAGGAAAAAATTAAATTACAGAAAGGACCTGTTCAAACAATCCAGAGTAATTAGAAATCTGGACCATATTTTTGTTTTCTGTGTATTCAATGTTCTTATTGGTACTTAGGTTCTCAAGCCAGGATGGCAAAATCTATTCACAAAATATTTTCAATTAGCTTTAATCAATCAAATGTAGTACCCCACTCAAGCTCACTGAAAAGTGCGTACAATTCCTTCAAGGTTCTCGAATGAGTCTTAATCTCCTCCCCAGATTCCCATTGAATTGGTGCAGCTAAGCTTAGTTAGGTGTGGGAGGAAAACAAACTAATTTTATTTTAATTACAACAAATACTTTTGGAGCCTAGAGCTTGGGGAAGCAAATGCACACAAAATCATTAACTTATAATGATGCAAGAACAATAGCCTTCGATTCCCTCTCAGGTGCCTTTATTTTAAAAGATGATGTTCAATTCATGATTGATAGAACCGGATGCCAAAACTCACGGCAGAGAAAAAATGTCAAGCATTTTGGGGAAGAAATCTTGAATCACACCAGATCTGCCTGAACATCCATTCACATCCATTGTTAAGTCAGTAACCCCCTTGAATGCTTCCTGCTTTATGCAATTATTCCTTCTTTTAATAAATACTTCTCGAGAATATATTACTTGACAAAACCTGGGGTGAAAAAAATATAGTCCCTTGGCCACAATTGTTAATAGTTAAGGAAACAGAATTAAGCACAAAAGCTCTGGGAGCAAAGAAGAGGTAAAGCTGAACCAATGAGAGGAAATAAGGTCTCATAATTATTTCGCCAATCTGAGTCCCCTTTGCCATGATACTTAGCACAATGTTATAAATACTAGACACATGGGGAATGCTCAATGAATAAATCAATATGTTTAAAGTACCCTAAAATTCAGCAAGATAAGTAATTAGAAACTTATCAAAAATTACAATAGAAACAATAATTTCTGTTCAAATGTAGCCAAGTTCATTTACATATCTATTCACCAACACCTATTTATGTTCAGCTAACATCCACTGAACATTAACAATGAACCAAGCAAATAGGTCTTTAATATAAATTTCCCAATAAATGTAGTAACATCACATAATGAGGAGGTGATATCCAATGGAGCAGCAACATATAGTGAGGAGGTAGTAACATCATATAACGAGATGAGACTAAAGGTAAACCTACTTAAGGTCATGAGGTAGTAAATGTGCGCTTAAGAATTCGAATTTAATCCTTTGGGTCAACGCCCCTTCATACTTTGCAACATTCTATACTAGGTAGCAGATAAAGAAGGAAATTTGGGTAAAAGGACCACATTTTAAACTTTTGACAGATTCAAAGAAGATGTAATAAAGCAAACAAAGGAAGGTGGCACATTTTCAAGAAGACCTGAGAGATTCAGCTAATTATCTGAAGTCTTTATACATGCCCAGCCCCCACAAGCCTCTTGGAATCCCCTGGAACACTACTTGCCCCATCCTGAGAGCTACATAGTCTGTGGCAGAAATTTATCTCATTCAAATGTTAGAAGTGAAAAGTGCACAAGAGCGTTAGCAGGCATACTTTCACTCAGAGCTAGAGGGATGAGCATATTCTTCTTAAAAAGAAAAATTAACAAGGAAGGGTGGGTGAAAAATTATGACTGGAAACAAGAATAACAGGATGGAGCTATAAAATCCAGAGGAAGATTTTCCAATATGAAGATGAAGCCAATGTCATATGTGTGCAGTAGCAAAATATTTATTATTCTACTCACTAGTCTTTTTAAGCCCTATATAAAATATTCAAATTGTAAGTTTCATTCAAATACTATCATTACTTAAAGAAAAGAAATAACTTTAGGTGTTTGTTTTAAAGCCCTCTTATTAGCATACTGAGAGTTTTGGTTGGTTTGGATATGAATTTTTTTTTTTTAAAGATTTTATTTATTTATTTGACAGAGACAGCCAGCGAGAGAGGCAACACAGCAGGGGGAGTGGGAGAGGAAGAAGCAGGCTCCCAGAGGAGGAGCCCTATGTGGGACTCGATCCCAGAACGCCAGGATCATGCCCTGAGCCGAAGGCAGACGCTTTAACGACTGAGCCACCCAGGCGCCCCATGGATATGAATTTTTTTAATGTTCTACAAGAATTATCTAATACATTTTTTGAATGAAGAAATCATTAAATTCAGTACACTAAGAAATAATTGTTTTAAATCATATATTTGATATTTAATATTTAATTTAATTCAATTAATATTGATGGATTTAATTGATATAAAACTAAAATAGAATAGAAACACTACAAATAATGATGTGAATAATGTTAGGTATATATATACTCCATCTTTCAATAATTGCAAAGCAATCATTTTCTCTACTTGTAGATTCCATCCGCACATTTGCAAATGAATAGGACCATTGACTAAAGGACTTATTTCTGCATATGCACCATACCATTTGGAAATATGTGTGTAGAGAATTTGAATTACTTTAGTAAGCCTAACATTTTAGAATTTACAATGTTTGGATGTACACAATTCTCATGATAACCGTGTAGGGAGAGATTCAAATGAATTACCTATCAAAGGGATTATTTAGAAGGCCACATCTTTTCTGACTATGGTGATGACTAAAGGTCCCTTGAAATAAATCTTCCAGTGCAGATAATATTCACTAGTACTAGCATGGATACAAAGTTAATGTTCTTTAATTTGGTTGTTAAAGTTTTGGTAAGTTTGCTTCAGATCCCTACTTCATAGATCACTCATTTTGCTTCAGAGCTCAGGAACTTCTATAATAAAAGGCATCAGCTCTTACCTCCCAAGTTACAAAATTAGAATAAAACTGGATAAACCCAGCCAAGAATGAGAGTATTGTAAAGTAAAATATGTTGAATACAGAAAACCAAGCTAGTAACCTAGACTCAATACAATGGCTTAAAGGGCCAGGATGAAGAGTAGGGCTGACAACAACATAGCTGGGCTAAGAATCCTCCTAGACCCAGACATCAGGTTAAGATGTTGTATTTTGAGGAACAATGGGAATGAGAAATGAAGGAGAGAGAGAGAAAGAGTGTAAGAGAGAGATTCAGAGCCTATGTGTGAGGCACCACACTGAGTGAATGGTACCCAAGACCTGGTACCACCAAAGGGTGGACAACATTCAAGGGGCAAGGCACGATTAGTCTTCAACAGTGACTCTCTGTGATGGTGAGAAACAATGGAGATGTGTCCACTCTCTGCTTTCTTGTCTGCCCGGCCTCAGAAGTAACTCGGGCCAAGTAAACACATGGAATTCCTGAGGAATTGAAGGAAGTGCAGAGTAGTTCAAGAGCTCAGTGTTAGATTTTCAGCTTATAAAGTATAAGGGGGCTTTCACGATTACATAGAAACCTATGCTACCATATTTATATTTTGAGTTTATGGAGCAATTCATGAAAGTGAGCAAAAGTCTAGTGAGTGGGAGGAGTTTGGCCACATAGGTTTATGCCATTTTAATTACTGTCCAGGGGCAGCAAAGAAGTCATAAAAATTTAAGTGATTTGTTTGGGATCACAAGTGACAAAATGGTTCAGTGCTTTTTCTACTTTCCTAAGCTATTTCAAAAATTGGAATAAAAAAATAACCTTTTTTTCCCCCTCAGAGGGAAAGAATACATGAGTAAAAGGCAAACCTGATAATTAATGATTTTCTGCCATATCTTATTAGTACAACTGAAGTATTATCTTTTACAAAGTACATAATGTGATTTTCTTGAAATCTAGTACTAGCCATGCATAAATATACAAAAATCACTAGAAGTAAATTATTCTAACCTGAAAACTTAGACTTATATAATAGGTATATTTACTCACTGAATAAATATTGAGTGGAAACTTATGCACAGCAAGGGTTACTGTATTGTTTAATTGGTCATTAGCTTTAGAGGAGTCATTTTTTCCTTATAAAAGTATTCATTGTAGTATCTTAGAAAAAAAACGACTCAATTAATGCCTTTAAAATTGGATTTGTTATATAATGATACAATTTGTTCTCAAAATTTCATGATCATGGCTGGTCTATTAGGCAAAATACTAACTCTCACTTGAGTGTTAATTTAAATCTATCCAATAAGAGAGGGTCATTTCAAATGCTGGCTGTTCCGTAAATTGTATTTCTTGAAACATTCTCGAATTTTTCTCAAGCTATTTCTATACATTGGCCATCATAATTATTAAAGTATTCTGGAACCTTGGTTTGCAGGACTATTAATGAATTCAAAACAAAATGGTTCCATTTACCATCTAATCATTTGCCAGAGGCCAATTACTCTAAATCAATAAATATAGTAATTAGGCAATTAATTGAAAATACTTAGAAAATTACAATAATTAAAAAAGAGTTTCTTACCAATATTCACCATTTCAGAGTGAATGGCAAAATTACATGTTTTCATTTTAACTATTATAAAATAACTATTTAAAAAGAAAGCATAAAAATAACTTAATGTGTAGAAAGTATTCCTTTTTTTTTCCCCCCAAGGAATACTTTGTGTTCATAGTTATGGTTAAATGAAATAGTCAACAATTTTTCTTACATCCAAAAACAGAGGTCAGGTTAAAATATTTATAAGGATATGTGGATATCTGAAATATCTGTGATATTTCATGTACTTCAAGCTTGTGTGGCTCAGAAAACATAGTCAAAAAAGAATGGAAATTGCTGTTAGTTTTTTAAAAAAAAATTATACAGCTTTGACCTATCTTGATGGACTTGAAGGGATGGTGATGAAAACTGTAATCTTAATAAATCTCCCACAGCTAGAGGTTTAAAACTCATACTGTTTCAAATTAGTGAGGACAGCAATATTTATTTGCTGCTGAAAAACAGTCAGCATGGCATTTCAGCAGGAAACACTTTATAAGACTTAAACTTATGAGTAGCAAAGTTGAAAACTCATGTTAAAGAAAAGGAACAGAAACTAAGTACACCCGGTGATTCATTCCAAATCAAAAAGGAAACAGACCAAACTTTATCTTTTCTTCTCTTTGTCTTTCCTCACTACCATTGGCATCTTTTACAAATAAAAGCAAAGAATCCTGGCATGAATAGAGTACTGTATAATGTTGAAAGAATTCTAAGGTGCATCATTTCATTGGACTAACATAGGATTAGTTACAAAAATAAATAAATACTATCTTCAACTTACAGAAGAGGTAATAATATATCCAGTTGTCCGAAATGATACCTTATATTCTTATGTGAGGTGTGATGAGAACCTATGTCAGAGAAAGTTGACAGATGATTGGGTTTTTGCCAACAGATCATTTTAGTAGTGAACATGGAATCTACCACAAGGTCAATTAGCCATAGTAATTGTGTTGGAAGCAGGAGGGCAGCATGGTTAGATAGAACCTAGGGAGAAAGAAAATGTTTTCATCAAGTAGTCTGTCCTCCTCCATTCACCTTCCAAATTTATTCCTTTACCATGACAGAAAACCACTCTTGGTTTTCCTCTAATCTCAATGGCTTCTTGTCTCAATCTCTTTTATTTAGTATCATTTTCTTTCCTCATTTGGGATCACTCCTGAATCAATACTCTGGCCTTTTCCCCAAGTACACTTAGACTCTTGGTGACTTTATTGAAGCCATGGATTTTAACATCATCATCACTATGCAGATGACTCTTAAATTTTATAGATGAATCCCATCTTTCTTCTGAACTCTGGATTCATATAGAACTGTAAACGTTTGATATACCTCAAACTTAACATGTCAACACTGAACTCAAGGTTTTCTATCCTAATTCATTCTTCCCCTTCCAAATAAATAGCATTACTATTGTCAACATTGCTTAGAAAACAAACTGTAGAATCAAGCTTGATTTCTCGTTTTCATGCATTGTAAGTAAACCACAAGCAAACTCTATTGGCCTCACCTTGAAAATAGATCCCGAGACTCATGATCTTATGATTATACTATATCCAAACCATTGTCATCTCCCATTTGGGCTACAACAGGAGCCTCCCATTTGGTTTCCCTGTTTCCACCTTTGACCTCCTACATTCTGTGGTTCACACAAAACAGAGCAAACATACAAAATGTAAATCAGGTTAAGCCATTATCTTGTCAAAACTCTTCAATCTTTTTCTGTGTATTTAGAGTAAAATATAGGGGCTGTAATGGTCTTACTTCAGGCTAATCTTCAAATGTTTTTCCAACCACTTCCCCACTTATGAGGCTGATATCTTTATTCATCGTAAACATGCTAAGTATATTGCTGTCTCAGGGCATTTGCATTTCCTGCCCCCTTGGACTGGAATGTTCTTCATGAATAGAGCTACACAAATCCCTCACTTATCTGTTCTCTTATTTATTGCCTGTCTTCCATGCTTGAGTGTGAGTTCACTAATAGCAAGGTTCTCTCTGCCATGTTTGTGATTCTACCTCCACCATCTAGAACAATGCCTGATTAGTTGATTAAATGTAGGAAGACAAAAGGGCAGGAAATAAGGAAAGAATAATGAAAAGAAGGGGGAAAAAAAGAAGAAGAGAGGGAGGAAGGGAAGAAAGGAGGAAAAGAGGGAAAGAAATAAAAATAGAGTAAATGAGTGGAAATTTGTCCTGTAGTTATACAAGGGACTACAAGACAAATTTCTGTGTGAGAAAAATGCAAATCAAGGCCCAGACATCTAAGGCAGCTTAATTGTAGAAGTGGTTGAAACTGGAACACCTTTCAATCAAACCAA
The DNA here is from genome assembly GCF_024610735.1 of Ursus americanus. Classification (NCBI taxonomy): domain Eukaryota; kingdom Metazoa; phylum Chordata; class Mammalia; order Carnivora; family Ursidae; genus Ursus; species Ursus americanus. Next base: position 29,405,287 of record NC_142152.1, on the reverse strand, counting down.
AACTTGTTAGACTAATTGGTTGTTACCGAGGAAGACAGTTCCATTGGGGCCATTTTTTGATAAGTTGGAAAAATTCAGAAATCTTATTTGAGAGATTTTCCTTTGACAATCTATTTAAAGCAGAAGACTACTGAGGAATTCAAAAATTCTTTCTCAAAATGAGACCATAATAAAATGATAATAGCATTAACTATTATTTATGGTGCCAAGTACTGTATTGAAGATGATGGGGCTAATTAATCAAGTTTCTTAAATTCTAACAGTTACTGAGTTTCTACCTTGTGTCAGACTTTGTGCTATGCTTGGTTTTTGATTAAAAAAAAAAAAAAAAGATAAACATCCCTGGTCTCATGAAGCTTATGTTCTAGTAGGGAAGATAGATGGTAACATTAAATAGATTAAATAACTTAAGCTGAATTTTAAGTGCTATGAAAAAAAAAAAAAAGTCCTGAAACTCAGTGTTCCAGTGGACAGGTAATACCTTTTTTGAGTAGATGACATTTAGGCTGGCATCTTATAGATCAGGGAGGATTAGGCCATGTGAAAATGAAGTGGGGTAAATGCAAAGTCTCAGATAAGGGTCACATGGTATGTTCTAGATGCAGGAAAAAAAAATCCAAATTTCTGTGGCTGAAGGGCAGTAAGAAAGAAGGACAGTGGTGGAGCTGGAGGTCATAATGTGGACACAAGCCTGATTGTGAAGACCTTTCAAGACCATAATTTTATACGAATTGATCATAAATACTATCTAACAAAAGTGAAACTAATCTAAACCAACTAAATCTTCTCAAAAGGCCTTTGCATAAGAATTGTTCAATTGTACTACACAGAGAGAGGAAAATTGAGGGGAGAGGCTCTATGACTTGTCTATGATCACAGAATTGGTTAGTGGTGGAGCTGTGATTCCAACCCTGCCTTGCTCAACTCCTAATGCAGAGTTTTTTCCACTGTAGCACTTTTAGAAGGAAAGAAAATTTTCATTCCCTGAAGATCCACTCAGTTAAGATACAGGAGGGCTTCTGAGATAGATAAATATTGCCCAAAATAGAAGTGAGACCTGATTTACAGTAACCAGAAATTTTAGGTGTAATTCTGAAAGGGCTTTCTCATTTTTCTGCCTCTGCATCTGTTCTCTCTTCACTGTTCCACTTGTTATGTCTTCATAGTATTTTCTCAGCAATTCTAGGTATTAGACACAATTTGGCAACTTCAAATAAAGAACTAAAAGATTTAGGCTTGATTGCTTAAGCAGAAAGTCTCAATTAGCCATGAAACTAGAAATCTCTTTTGGTTCTAGGTATCATGTTGAGCCTTAAACTGAAACGGGCCAGAACAAATCTCTTGATTGTCATTGACTTCAGAAATCATTGATCCTCAGACGTTCCCTATCTCACTGTCCAATACCACCATTCTACCATGTTAATTATGATATCGATACGTGATTTCAGATTTCTCTTGTTTCTCACTCCCCACATTCAACCTTTTATGATACTCTGCTGAAACCACTCCCAAAACATGTCCCGAATCTTCATTATCCCTCTGACATCAACAAGTCTTTCTGTACTACTGGCGTGGTTTTAATAAGCCGTCCTATCTTCTTTCTTGTCACTTTATAATGTATCTTCTATGAAACAGCTAGAGTGTACTTGAACTTCTATAAAAGAAAATCCCTCCTAAAACCAGAAATGAAAACTAGTCCCAGTGCATAAGAGCTGTGCAAGCCCAAAATCAGATTGGAAGGGCCACACTAAATATATAAAATGATGTATGGATACATGTACAGCAAGAATTTGTTGCCAAATTCATAATTTATTATAACCTTAAAATATGACCCAATCTCTTTAGTGTTGTTGTTATTGTTGTTGTTGTTGTTGTTTATATTACCCTGACACTGCTTGTAGCTCCCACTTTATTCCATAACATCCTTCATCCTATCCATAAGGGTGCAACCAGGCCATTCTTTGAGTTCTTCTAACATGTCCAGTTTGTTTGGTTACAATTTAGGGTCCTTGTATTAGCACAGGAACTGGCAAACTACAGTCTGAGGGCCAACTCTAGCCTACCACCTGATTTTGTAAATAAAGTTTTATTGGAACAAAGTGACATCCCTTCATTTGTATTTTTGCTGTAGCTCATTTTGTGCTACAACAAGAGAGTTTAGTTGTCATGACAGCCTGCTCCACAAAGCAAAAAATAGTTGACCTTTTGTAGAAAAAGTCTGCCAAACCCTATGTTAGCTGGTCCCTCTGAATGCTCCTTCCCCTCCAACATTAACATTTTTTTCCCTTTGTTTCATTCAGATTCCTTGCCAAATATATTGCTTTATATAGATTTTTCTGAATAACTAATATAAGGCTACTCTTTATCCCATTACCTAAATTAAATCTCTTCACAGGATGTATAACTATCTGATGTTATTTTTAACATTTTTTTAAAGATTTTATTTATCTATTTGACAGAGATAGAGACAGCCAGCGAGAGAGGGAACACAAGCAGGGGGAGTGGGAGAGGAAGAAGCAGGCTCCCAGCGGAGAAGCCAGATGTGGGGCTCGATCCCATAACGCCGGGATCACGCCCTGAGCCGAAGGCAGATGCTTAACCGCTGTGCCACCCAGGCGCCCCTATTTTTAACATTTTTAATTGTTCATTTATTTATGTATTATCACTTCACTAGAATATAAGCTTTCTGACAGAAAGAAGCTTGTTGGTCTTCATAACTGCTTATAATAACGCCTGATACATAGCAGATTCTCAACAAATATTTTTGAATAAACAAATAAATAGAAGAAACTGCCATCTCAGAAAAAAATATGCTGCTTTAATCCAACTGACTTCTCAAGAATATGTATTAAAGAAGCAAAATGGAAGGCAGAACAAATAGTTTAATGAGAAACTGAGAAATAGCAGCTCCCAGGTTCCAGAAATTTCCAGAAATTTAGCACAATGATGAAAGGTAGATATACTATTAAACGCAGCTCCAAATGCTTAAAGTCCATTTCCACCAGTCCAAACATGGTAAGGTAACAAGAATTGAGTTCAGGTTCAGTGGTTCTTCAACTTAATTGAACACAAAATCCCTTGATGTAGACAGTGAATCTGCAACTGCACTGCTGACCCAGGTGCCTCGTATTCACAGACATTGACAAAATGTCAAAGTGACAGTAAAATCATCTTGGCTTTCTCACAGGCCTTGGGGAGTCATGGATTTGAGTCATTTAATTGTTACACTGGTAAACATTGGGATAAAGTCATTGACTCAAAAGCTGTATATCAGTTCTTACGAAGGCAAGCTGGAGGAATGAGTCACTCTTTCTTTCCAAGAATACTTAAGGCTTGTTTCACTATGAACAAATTGTCCTAGACAATGATTCATTCATTCATTCATTCATTCATTCATTCATTCATTCATTCATTCACTCCTGTACTCACGACGTCTGAGAAGACATTTAAAAGAATGTCCCATCCCTGAAGAATTTAGAGTTGAACCATAGACTGTCTATTGACAGCTTAGTATGCTTCAAGTGTTCCCAGACTCAATTCCAACAGAACAGGGAGTGTTGCCTCACATATGACACCAAACAATCCTTGGACACCAGCAGAGTGACCAAGATTTCAACTATTAACACCAAAATAGCATCAGATTCTTTAGGTTAAGGGTTCAGTCCTAAAAGACTGCCCCCTCCCCCGTTACATCCAACCCTATCATCAAAGGACAGTTTCAAGTTCCAGCTCTTACCTGTGCTTCTGACCAACCAGCTACAGATTGGAGGTTCCAACAACCCCCTCCCTTGAGTTTGATTAATTTGTGAGAGAAACAAGGAACAGGAGAAATTTATGCAGCATGACCCACTGTCCCCTCTCCACGGATCAGTGCAAAGGAGAGACAGCCAAACAAAAGTTTCACTTTGATTCATAGCAGTGACTAATGTTTGGATGATCAGTGAAATGGCAAGAGCAAGATGAAATGTTAATAATAAGAAGATCTGGGGAAGATGCCTATGAATGGACACTCTGTAATGAGCATTCAGTGTGAGGATTTGTATCCTATTTTAATTCTCCACCAAAGCCATCCCCAAAGACATCCATTGTAGTAAATGGTGGCAAAAGAACTCAATCTACAGATGCAAGCTTCTTTTCCTGCTGCCACCCCACTCCCATCACATGCTTGCATAATGAGCTCATAAAATTATATTGATAAAAAAGATGGAGATTATTCACGGGTTCAAAAACATATTTCTTTTTTTTTTTTAATATTAGCAAGGTGATGTATTTATTTATTTATTTATTTTTCTTTTAATGATTTTTTATTATATTATGTTAGTCACCATACAGTACATCCCCGGTTTCCGATGTAAGGCTCGATGATTCATTAGTTGTGTATAACACCCAGTGCACCATGCAATACGTGCCCTCCTTACTACCCATCACCGGTCTATCCCATTCCCCCACCCCCCTCCCCTCTGAAGTCCTCAGTTTGTTTCTCATAGTCCATAGTCTCTCATGTTTCATTCCCCCTTCTGATTACCCCCCCTTTCTTTATCCCTTTCTTCCCCTACTGATCATCCTAGTTCTTATGTTCCATAGATGAGAGAAATCATATGATAGTTGTCTTTCTCTGCTTGACTTATTTCACTTAGCATTATCTCCTCCAGTGCTGTCCATGTTGTAGCAAATGTTGAGAACTCGTTCTTTCTGATAGCTGAGTAATATTCCATTGTATATATGGACCACAACTTCTTAATCCAGTCATCTGTAGAAGGGCATCTCGGCTTCTTCCACGATTTAGCTATTGTGGACATTGCTGCTATGAACATTGGGGTGCATATGGCCCTTCTCTTCACAATGTCTGTATCTTTGGGGTAAATACCCAGTAGTGCAATGGCTGGATCATAGGGTAGCTCAATTTTTAACTTTTTAAGGGACCTCCACACTGTTAAAGATTTTATTTATTTATTTGACAGAGATAGAGACAGCCAGAGAGAGAGGGAACACAAGCAGGGGGAGTGGGAGAGGAAGAAGCAGGCTCACAGTGGAGGAGCCTGATGTGGGGCTCGATCCCATAATGCCGGGATCATGCCCTGAGCCGAAGGCAGACGCTTAACCGCTGTGCCACCCAGGCGCCCCTCAAAAACATATTTCTTTTCACCAAAGCTGGCTACTACCATCACTTGGTGCTAACATGATGTGATATACTGAGTAAAGGCCTCCAAATATGTCTACTTCCTAGCCCTGGAAACTGTGAATGCTACTTTATATGGCAAAAGACAATTTGTGGATGTGATTAAATCAAAAATATTGACAGAGGAAAATTATTCTGGGTTTTCTAGGTGGTCCATCACCAAAACGCAGAGGCCCCAAAACCAAAAGCTGTTGCTATCAGTTCCTGCAACTTTGGATCCTGTTAGTTAGAAGGCTTACTGCACAAAAGCGGAGTGCTTCTACAAGGGGACAAAGCAATGGTTACAGTGACTTGGAACTTGAACCTACCACCTGACCACATTAGGTTCCTCAGACCTTTGAGAATGATTGATCCTGATAGAAGAACGAAGGACTATATTTGGATTTGAGGGAAATCTGTAAGGTGCCTTTTAGTACTTTGATCTCGAGTAGTAAATGTTAATGAATGATAGTAACTAAATATTCTCAGAACCAGAAGTGGCTCAGAATTTTCTAGAAGAAAGTTTAAGTCAATCAATGGGGTAAAATAACCACAAACAGTAGAGGTTTGAGAAAAATGGACAGAGAACAGATAACGGAAGAAGGAAGTAATAAATACCAACTATATCCCCAGGGTTAGTTATAGTAATCAGGAAAAAATAAATACGCATATTCTTTTTTTTTCTTGTTCCATTATATCACACAGTAGTCAATTATTTTTACTTTCTTTTTCTTCTTTTAAGTAAGTTTTGCCCATTGTGTTTATATTTATAATTAAAATTTACAACTTTATAATTACAGCTATAAATGTAATCAATTATTGCAGGTTATTAAAGAAGATTGTGATTGAGTTAAGAAAGGAATGACCAGGGGCGCCTGGGTGGCACAGCGGTTAAGCACCTGCCTTCGGCTCAGGGCGTGATCCCGGCGTTATGGGATCGAGCCCCACATCAGGCTCTTCAGCTGTGAGCCTGCTTCTTCCTCTCCCACTCCCCTGCTTGTGTTCCCTCTCTTGCTGGCTGTCTCTATCTCTGTCAAATAAATAAATAAAATCTTTAAAAAAAAAAAAAAAGAAAGGAATGACCATCTCCACAAAGGCACACTCTTTTTGGGAAAAGAATAATCACTTCTTCAGAGGAATAAAGACAGCTCCATCATATTAAAGGAAAGAATGAAGTCATTGTCATTATTGCTTTACCAGTTTAATTTGGTAGAAGGATTCATACTTGAGTTATCAAATGGATGGGCTATAACATATCATTTGTTATTAACTCAAAACGGTATCTGTGTTCCCTTACATTCATCCATTCATTCTAAGAGGGAAGGCAGCAATTTGTTTTCTAGTACTTCTCTCCAGTACTCCTGTGATTATGCTAATGAACAGCATTTGGAAGGTGGAAGGGAGGAGGGGTCATTATTCTCTGGCTGCAGTTGAGGGAAGACGTGAGTCTTAGGGAGATTCTCAGGTAAGCTTTCCTGAACCTTCTGACCCAGAGCCATAAGAAGCTAAGACCTATGGGGGCATCTTCTCTGGGATTCCTGTGCTTTAAAGAGGCTTCCCTGCATACTCATTGTCAGCTTTCTGATTCTCTGCTGCAGGCAGCTGAGATCATACCCAAAGTCTCCCCTGAAATTCTGGCACTTCCTGTTTTTATGACTCTATGACTCCAGCAGCACCTTCCTTGGCATTTGCTGCCCTGGTCCTTTCACAGTTGTGCAAGCTTTTTAATGCATTGTATTTCTGTTTTCTATTTGGAAGAATGAGTGATTTTTCCTTTCTTGAGTGTACATTCACTGATTCTACAGTGGAATGGGAGATAAATCATTAAGCAGACGATCACAATGACCTTTTATAAAATCTCTTACAGAAACATTCATAATCCAGATGATAACTGTGAGAGAATTACATTATAGGAAGCTCCTCAGTGCAGCCGGAAATATATTATGTGCTCAATAAATGGTGGTTGAATGAATGATCGAACAATGAATGAATAAACAGATGAGTGAATCTGGGTGGATAACAAGGAGTGATATGAAGGAACAAGAATGACACTGGAAAAATGAAACTCATTGAAAGTGTGAGTTTATTAGAGGTACTTTAAATTGGCTCACTAACATCATGACAAATGCTTTCAAAGGTGCCACATCTGGGAAGCAAGGACTATAATTTGCAGACTCTCTTACAGTTCAGATACTGGATGAGATTGAGGTTCTGCCTGTAAGATGCCCTATATGCCACTTTGCCGCTGAAGTGCTTGGGAGAGAGCAGAACTTGAACCTCCATGTTTCTGGCCCATGCAGAAGAAAGGCAAGGTGTCTGTGAACCAGCCACTGTGGCACCCAGCCTTCCACTCCGCACCTCTCTTCATGGAACAGAAGCAATGGCTCCCTGATGGCCATATCTGTGATGTCCTTTGAAGAATTTTCTGAAAGACCAGCCCTAAGTCTATTCCTTAGCTTTTCCAGTAATTCTGTGTTACCCACATTTTTAATATTTATTTTTGTTTAGCTAGGATAGATGCCACTGTCTATAATAATAACTTTTACCAATTCACATGGTCCCCAAACAGAGGTAATAACATGGATGAGAGCACAGTAGGGCGAAGAATATGGTGTACACAAGGATTCAAGTGGTTTTCTATAACTGAAGAACAAATGATATGTGGAGGAAGGCAACACATAAGGCTGGAGCTTTGGGTGCCAGTTACACTAGACATTCACATCGCATTTTGTATTTTTAAAATATATTTCAGGGGCGCCTGGGTGGCTCAGTCGTTAAGCCTCCGCCTTCCGCTCAGGGTGTGATCCCGGCATTCTGGGATCTAGCCCCGCATCGGGCTCCTTCCCTGGGAGCCTGCTTCTTCTTCTCCCGCTCCCCCTGCTTGTGTTCCCTCTCTCACTGGCTGTCTCTCTCTCTATCAAATAAATAAATAAATAAAATCTTAAATATATATATATATATATATATATATATATATATATATATATATATATTTTCAAGTCCCTCCCTTTCCTATCTTTATCTATCCTTAGCCAGGTTCATCATGTTAAATATATATGGATTATTTCTATTGTATTTGCTATGGAAAAAGAAAGACATGAGCAGTAGTTCCTATTAAATGCCAGACATTAGCTAACTAATTTACAGAGGTCATGCAATTTTTTTCAAAGGTACAAATATTGGACCATATCTTTAGGTTTAAACAAAAATCTTGGTTTTAGAACCAGGTTCAACTGACTGACATTCATATATTTATTAATTTATTCAACCAATATTGAATGCCAAAAAAGGACCAGACCATGGTACTCTAGGTCCATTGATTTATAAGATCTCTGTAACAAAAAGAAACTGAAAATTCTTCCCAACTGCCATATCTTATTCTGTTTTTCTACCTCAAGATTTAGTATACAGCTTGGGCTGTAGTAGGTCCTCAACATTAATTGTTGAATGACTTAATGGAAAGACTTCCCCAACTATTTCTGTTCAAGGAATCTATTCTGTTTTGTAGTTTTGGAAAAAAATATTGTCAACGAAGCATCTCTCATTTTATGTAGTATTGCTGTCCAATCTTTCACAGACCCCAGGGCCTAAGGCAGTGATTTGCATAAAGAAAACACTCAATATGAATAAGTATATGAATAAGTTGGACAGCTGATTCAGATATCAAGTCTAACAGGTTAAGACATCAGTGTAAGAGATGATGGATGTAGAGGCACTACCATAAATGGACATTGGCCCGATAATAGCTTACCAGAACTTTTAAGACATAACTGCTCTCCTGTGGAAAAAAAAAATGTATTCTTTCAGAAAATCGGGATGTTAGCCACACAAGACACATGATAGTTGCCAATATCTGCCTTTTCCCATGGTGGTAACAATTTAGGGAACTCCGTATGCTTTATAAAATACTATGCAGTGTTCTATTAAAGAATATCTCACTGGGATGATTTGGGTAACTTAATTACCCAAAACTTATCACCCTTGATTGAACTGACACAACTAAATTTCAGGGCCTACAAAGATGAAGACCACTTTAACACTATCCTGAAAAACTGAGTCACAGCTAGATTGAAACCTCCAGGATGAACCCTTCTGAGATACGAAATTCTCATATTATCTTAGTTTTCCTTCTAAACTTCTAGCATTTTCAATAGAGTAGGTATCAAAGAGTCTGCTCTAAGTGCCTAATTATTGGAATATTTTCCTTACTCTACTTAATAGTCTTTTATTTTCAGAAATCATAAATACTAAAGCAATACTATTCCTACTGAAAATAAATTGAACCTAACTAAAAATTGAAGCACCTGTTCACAATTTATATTTATAAAGGGCTTAAAATAGAACATTATGATCAACCTACTTCATTTTCCCTGACCCTTCTTATGAGTCAAAACTCTTGATATTACATGGGATGCAGACACTACTGAGAATAATTTAAGAGCAGTATATGCAGAACATAGGTTTGTGGCCTAACGAGTGATTCAATTCAAGGGAAACAGAAACCACTATCTCAGCCAATAAGCCATTTACCATTATGTAGTATTATCAATGGAAAGGCAACCGAGATATCCATTATATTTTTCTCATTATTAAAGATCACATAAAGAGGTTGCAAGATACTTTCTTAATCTCTGAATATGATTGTTTTCTAATTTTTCAACATTTTTATATTTGGGACAATATGATTAATTTCACCTGGAAAAAAAATGTCCTTTTTCTAGTGTTTTAGTCCTCGTTCAAAGTATAACCTAAGGGTGTTTTTTTTTTTTTTTTGTCCATGTAATCTGTATATAATATCAGCGAAGAACTAAATAAAAGTAGACAATAGTCATCTTCTTTTTGTCCCTGCTATTCCAGGAAATGACTGGGCCACCAACATTGTTCGGAAAGCAAGGTTACTAGGAGTATAACAGAGGAAAACTTTCATTTCTTGGGGGCATTGATTGACCAGAAATTCAGACTTTCCTCTAACTTGATTTATTTCCTAACAGAAAATAAATATTTTTTCACAATCTGTGGAGAATATTTTGAGAAGATAATCCCACCAGAAACTCCTAAACCAGGGAGTTAACAGTGATTCTCACTGAGATTCTTTTCATTTTTCTTTGCTCACTTGTAAGAATTTCTTCTGTATATATGCCTCAGAGTAGAATTGCCCTAACAATTTCATGCCTAGTTCACTCTCATCAAATTTCTCTTGCTCTGTACATATCAGCTAAATACCTTTGCTAAAAAGTTAAAAGCTATCAAATTAGGACTCCTTTGTTTCCCAACCATCAAGTTTATCAACCTTGTTTGTTTCTGAACTTGTAACATTCACTTCTCCCATTACTCTTAAGGAATTATCTTTCTCCCTTAAGACAACTCCTCTATCCTTTCTCTGGATTCCAGGTCCTTCCTATCTGCCTATCTATCTATCTATCCATCTATCATCTATCACTCGTGTTAAATATATTTCTATACATTTATCTTTGTTTAGTTAGAATACATGCTGTTGTCTCCAGTAATAACCTGTATCATCACCATCATCTGTCATTTATCTATTTGTATATTTATTTTAAGGAATGTACTCCTCTTTAATCTTCGAACTCTTACCTTAGTGTTTTCTTTCTGCATTTAAATACATTGAAAAATTTTATTGCACAATTTCTTTATTCCTCTTGCTAGGTATCTACTTTTAGTTGTAATTAAGCTCAGGATTTTAGGATAGAAAACCTAAAAGAAAAGTGGTTTGCCAGAAATTTACTTCCGTCTTTTGAAATTAAATCTGAAAGCTGATAACCTGGGACTGGTACTGCAGCTTGGTGATTTGGTGACAAATTGGGTCCTTCCAACTTACTGCAATGACATCAACAGGGTGTAGCCCTCAGCAGCTTGGCCAAAAATAGCAGCTGAAACTTCAGCCATTGTGTTTCATTCCAGGAGACAGGAAGGAAGACAGGACAAAGGAGGAGGACACCGATGGGTGTGTGGCAGCACTCTTTTAAGAAGATTTCCTGCCCATCCAATACAGCCTTTTATAACTCAAGTGCCAGATGTTAGTTACTAAGGTGAAGAGGGGGGTGGAGAAGGTATTCCAAGTAACCATGAGATTTAACAAATTTCAGGGGTTAATTTTGCAGGAAGAAAAGGAGCTATGAAGGTGGCACCTGGCATTCCCCCCCACACTCTTCTAAACATTTTTTTTTTTTTAATTTTTCCTTCCCAACTCTGGTCTCTTGTTTGGCATCCATCTCCACTCCTCCATTAAAACTTCTTGCAAAGGCCATTGGTAAACTCTCTATTACTATACGCCCCCTTTCTCTCCTCACCCAACTAGTGTTCTCAGTAGATACAAGATTGATAATTAACTCTTTCCTGGGGAGCTTCTTTTACGACTCATGGAACAAGATACTCCTCAGCTATGTATACATCTATTTTCTAACTCGATCGCCTACTCAGGGTCTTCTTTCTCCATCCAAACTTTAAATATTGGAATTCCTCAGAGCCAAGCTCTGGGCACTGGCTTCACTCTACACCTCTCAAAGTCATCTCATTCAATTACACGGTAGTAAGCATCATCTGCAAAATCTTCGAATTTATATCCAGTAGCTTCCCTGACATTACGGCTTAACTCTCTCAGAGACACCTCAGACCACACCTCCTGAGAACATCCGCCCTTGACCACACTCGGCTCTACCTAAATTAGATTGTCCCATTATAATTTCCTATGGTCCTGTGCTCTTCCCTTAAATACATGTTTATGCATTTTTTAATTTGATATTTGTCTTCTTTCTCTCAACATTAAACTCAAAAGGCAGGGACAAGGCCTGGAGTATAGTGTTATTTAATAAGTATTTGTTGAATGATGAGATGATTTAACCAGTGACATAGAGCAAATGTCACGACGGGCATCTGCAGAAAGTGCACAGGGCACACATGTCAGAGGAACTATTTAAAGTTTAAGAACAGGAAATTATGCCATGGAGGAAGGAGTGAGAAGCGCAGAGGGACCGGAAAAGACCATTGTAAAAGAAAAAAAATAAATCACCTTCTCCAGAAAATGGAGTGAAATGTGCCCAGTAAAATAGTACAGGAAACCGAGACCATAAAAAAGGGCTTTTATAAAGATGTGCAGGCTGGGCAGGAAAGTTCTCATACGCAGATGCTGTGTTAAAGCAGAGTGTGTGAACACCTCATGTGACTTGAAGGAGAGTAGAAGAGCTGACAAATCCGACAGTCGGACAGGAACAGGAGCACAATCACCCGCCCAGAGCACTCACACCACCTCGCTGTGAGAGGAGAGACTTGGGTGACGCACCCATAGAACATGACTGTGAGTCACCGCAGGGTTCACTTATAAACTGGAGTCCTGCTTTCTGCCTTGTATGATGTCCATGCTCCTGATAACCAGCTTCTTACTTCAAATCCCAATACAGTAATATTTGTGACCTCTTGCCTTTCTCTAGGCAGCTTTGCAAGTGCTTTATTCGTATCAGTTTATTGAATTTTCATAATAAATTCATGAGGAAAGTAGCATTTCTCCCTCCATTTTACAGATGAGGAACAGAGACGCAAGAACTTAAGTTATTTGCCTTTGGTCACACAGATAATGAAAGGAGAAACTCTATTTGAATACTTGCAGTAACTGCCCTCTTATTTTACTATGCCGACTTTTACTTAAAATATTTCAGGATTAGTAATATTAAAAACATATAGAAATATTGAAGGATACTGACAAATATTCCAGACAAGTAAAGAACTCATCTAACCACATGTTGTTCACTGGACAGCTATCAAAAGATGTGTAGTGAAATGCCATACCTTCTTATCTTCTAACTACTCAACACCTCTCTGTATAGTAGTAAATTTAATAAATAATCATTTAAATAAAGCTAAATATTTAAAAAGCATCCCAGTCAACCAAAAATCAACATCTTAAGTTAATTAGAATGCCAGAACTTTAAAATCTGCTTAGGGAAATAAAATGCAGATTTTTCCCAACATACAACGGGGTCATGCCTTGATAATCCCATCCTAAGTTTAAAATACAAGTAAAAATGCATTTCGTACACCTAACCTACTGAACATCATAGCTTAGCCTAGCCTACCTGAAGTTTTTTTTTTTATTTGTTTGTTTGTATTTTTAGATTTCATTTCTTTGTCAGAGAGAAAGAGAAAGAGAGCACAAGTAGGGGGAGTAGCAGGAGATGGAGAAGCAGGCTCCCCACTGAGCAAGGAGCCCCACAGGACAGGGGACTGGATGCCAAGACCCTGGGATCATGACCTGAGCCGAAGGCAGACGATTAACAGACTGAGCCACCCAGGCGTCCCCCTAGCCTACCTTTAAAGTGCTCAGAACACGTATCAGCTTATATTGGGCAAAATCATTGAACACAAAGTCTATTTTATAATGAAGTGTTGAATACTTCATGTCATTTATTGACTACTCTCCTGAAGGTGAAAAACAGAATAGTTGTACGGGTACAGAATGACTGTGGGATTATTGGTTGTTTGTTGCATGGTGATTACCTGGCTGACGGGAGCGGCCACTACCCAGCACCCTGCCACACACATCACTGGCCCCGGAACAGATCTCAATTCAAAATTCAAAGTATGGTGTCTGTCTACTGAATGCACATCTCCTTTACACCAGCATAAAGTCGAAAAATTATTAAGTTGAACAGTCACAAGTTGGGGACGGGCTGTATAGTCTCATAAAACAAGGAATAAGCCAGAGAATATACCATAAAAGGACTGTAAGCTATGGACAGTCATCATTACACAATTAGAGAAAGAAGACTCCAAGTCAAAAGGAGCACTCAGGGAAGTCACAGCTGAGTGAGGATTTGAGCTGGTTTTACATCAGAGATAGATTCCGATATGCAGAAAGAAGAAACAGTGGGGAGGAATACATGAATTATCACCATGCCTTTTTCCGTGAATTAAAACAATCCAAAAATAAAAAGAGGTTTGGTTATGAAGTTAAACATCATTTTAGCTATGTTGGCTGAAGAGGTGTATCTGATACAAATAAGAAAATGTAATACCTCTAGCAGTTATTACACTTTGCATTTAGATAACAGAAAGTAACAGGTTCCTTTTACTTTGTCTACAGGGTTTTTTTTAATTCTATATTATCAAAGATTTAATGAGTTTTAGTTTTTTCAAGTGATAATTAGACTGACCATATGCTGGGTCTATTTGCTTTTTTAGTTAACCTGCCTTCAGTGGAAGGGAATATCAGCATGAGTCAAAGACACGGCCACAACGGGGCAGAGGACATTACCCACTGTCTTATCATGCTGAGAGAGTAGGTTTTCCTCTCCACCCTTTTTCTCCGCCATTTTACGGTATCTGTAAAGAGGAAATGTTGGCAATATAGGGTTTATGATCATTTGATTTTCAAATATTCAAAAGTTAACATTAATTTTTTTCATTGGCTATGAGATTTTCTTTCTTTTTCTTTTTTTTTAACATGTGAGATTTTTCTCAATTCCTATGAATATCCTTGTGAAAAAATTGCAAAAATTAGGCAATTCTTGAAATTTGAATTGCATCTGTCTCCCCCATAGGATAATGGTTCATGAAGATATGAACCTGGTCGCCACTGTAGCCCCAGCATGTACTCAAAATATCAAAGGTTGTCAGTGGGTATTTACTGAACTTGAAATAAAACCAATTAAAACAAAGCAAGAAAGATCTTAAAACCCCTAACACTTTGCCCTTTTCAAAACTGAGGGCAACATATATATTTTTTAAATGAAAGGAATTCAAATACAATTAAGATAAATTTAGTGGCATGAATGTCAAGATGGCATAAAAAATATCAAAATATAGATGCATCTTGAAAACTGTGGTTTAAATTTCTCATGTCATAAAGGAATCAGAAACCCAGCGACAAAAAAAAGACTTGTTGAGAAAATACATAAATATGTGTGCAGAGCAGAGATTACAAATCGGCATTCTTTTTGTATTCAACATGTCATCAAATATATGCAGTCCTTTGAGCTTCACATAAATTTAGTTTTATTCACAGCTATTGAGATGGGAGTCACATATTCTATCTGCTTCACCTGGGGATACTAGGTGAGAGGTTTATATTTTTCCTACATGCCTCTGACTTTGAGCTCCGCATATATTAAAATAATTCCCCTTACAGATCACCTCACCATCCTATGTGATTTTCCTGTTCAAATCCAGTTGGGGCAGCTATGAAAATTATTCTTTGTTTGATTTCTCCAATCCTTTCTCTTCTCCACCCACTCTCTTCTCTTATTCTTAATTTCTCTTTGTTTATTATGCAGAAGAGTTTATGTATCTATTTTTCTTCTACAGGTGAAACCTGCTACCCCCACTAGTCTCCATCTCCAAATATTTAGCTAGGTGTTCTGCAAAAGAGAAATCATTCTTTTTTTCTCTCTCTCTCTAAAAAGTAACTGTTATTCGAGCTCATAAAAGAATAGATTTTCACCTAAATTCCATTTCTTCAAATTGTGGCCAAAAATAGAGTTATCCTATAGACTTCACATCATTTTAAAAAGAAAATTTTCTGCCTTTATCAAGATAAGATGCAATCTAAAAAAGAAAGTTACAAAAATGAAAACCACTACTGTGACTATTGAAAAAAGTCTCTCTCCTTGTCAGAAATCTAATGGACTTGGCAATCACACATGGGTCTAACTTTATCCTTAAGGATGAGACTTGTAGCCCTTTATTAAGTTCCACATTGTTTCTGTATATGTACAATGGAATTTATGCTTTATTTTTGAAAATATAATTCATATGGTTATAAAATTCAAAAGACATACAAAGATATTAGTCAATATGAAAGCTCATGACACTTCTCCACCCAGAGTCACCAGCATATTGCACAACTCCAAGTGGCATATCACATAAAAGACCATGTGAGTGTGATCACTTAGAAGACAACTTCAGCCTCAAACTGGATGTGACTTCACGCCTGACTCCACTTCCAAGAGGAAACTGCTAATTTTATTTTATATATTTTTTTAAGATTTTATTTATTTATTTGACAGAGAGAGACAGCCAGTGAGAGAGGGAACACAAGCAGGGGGAGTGGGAGAGGAAGAAGCAGGCTCCCAGCGGAGGAGCCTGATGTGGGGCTCGATCCCAGAATGCTGGATCACGCCCTGAGCCGAAGGCAGACGCTTAACGACTGCGCCACCCAGGCACCCCTGAAACTGCTAATTTTAAATCAACTTTAAAAGACATAATTTCTGCACAACAAACTAAGACCATTGAAAATGTACAATTTGATAATTTTGACGAATGCATAGAAACATGAAGTCATCATCCCATTCAAGATACAGAGCATTTTCTTTTCTCCAGAAATTTGGTCTGCTACTTTTCAGATTGTCCCTCTCATAACCATGAGCCCCAGTTCAACTACTAATCGGCTTTCTGTTACTTATGATTTTGCTCTTTCCAGAAATGTACATAGATGAACTCAGGATATGTTCATCTTTTGAATCTAGCCTTGTTCACTCACCATACATTTTTTAAAAGTATTTATTCATATTAGTGAATGCATCAGTAGTTTGCTCCTTTAGATAACTGGTGAGTATTCCACTGTATGCATATTTCCAAGTTTGTTTATCCATTCACCTGTTTATGGACGTGGTGTTGAAATTTCCTCTTGGGGGCTATTATAAATGAAGCTTCTATAAACATTCAAGTAGAAGTCTTTGTGTACACATATGTTTTCATTGCCCTTTGGTAAATAATTAGGAGTGAAATTGAGGAAAGATAAAGTACCATTTAACATTTCCACCAGAAACATATGAGGATTCCATTTGCTATCCCTAATACTGCCTTTAAAAAAATTATTTATGCCCTTGTAATGAGTTACTAATTGGTAACTAATTTTATTTCAATTTGCATTTCTCTAATGACTACAGATGTAATACGCATCTTTATATGTGTTTGGGGACCATTTATATATCTTCTTTTTGTGAAGTCCCTATTTAAACCTTTTGCCCATTTTTACTGGATTATTTTTCATTTTATTATTGAATTATATATATATTGATTTATACATTCTCTAAAAAGTTCCTTATCAGATGTATGTGTTGTATTTTTTCTCATTCTTTCGCTACCTTTTTTTTTCTTTAACATTATAATTCAAAGGGTAATTTTTTTTATTAAGTCCAATTTATTGATACTTTTGTCTCTATGGTAATTGCTTCTTTGTGTTTTATCTAAGGATACCTGAACCCTCTTAAGAGTGTAAAGATTTTTCTCCTAAGTTCCCTCCTAAAATTGTATGCTTTTAACTCTTACATTTAGGTCTATGGATCAGTTAATTTTTGTGTATGATGTGAAGTAATGGTTGAGATTCATGGTTTCCCCATACAAACGTACAATTGTTCAACATGATTTGTTAAAGAGACATTTGTTTTTTCAACACATTGCCTTGGAACTTTGTCAGAAATCAAGTTACCATTAGTGTGTGAGCTTCATTTACATACTCCATTTTTTTTCTGTTTTAGTCTATTAAATTTTTAACATGCACTAATTAATTTTCAGATATTAAGCAAACTGGAATTCCTGAAATAAATCCCATTTAATCATAATGTGTAATTCCTTTTATTTAGTGTTGGATATGATTTCCTAAAGTTTTAGTAAGGATTTGTATATCTATGTCTATGAGAAATTTTGATATATAGTATGCTTTTCTTGTCTTAATCTAGTTTTGGTATCAGAAGAACACTGACCTCATAAAATAAGTTGGGAAGTATTCCCTTATTCTGAGTGATATTTTAGCCTTGGTATTATTTCTCCCATAAATATTTAAGGAATTTCACCCTTGAAAATATTTGGGTTTAGAATTCTTTCAACTATTATTTTTACTTTTAATTTATTTAATAGATACAAAGCTATGGTAGACAGAATAAGGACCTCTCAAAGATGTCTACATCTTAATTTCTTGAACATGTGAATATGTTACTTTACATGGCAAAGGAGAATTAAGATAGCAATTACTAATCAGCTGACTTTAAAATAGGGAGATTACCCTTATTATCTGCTTAGACTGAATGAAATCATCAGAGTCCTAAACATAGAAGAGGACGGTAGAAAAACCAATCTCAGAATGATACAATCTGAAACAAATTCCACTGTTCATTGCTGACTTAGAGGACAGATGAAGAGCATGAACCAAAGAATTCATGTGTCCTCTGGAAGATGAAAAAGACAAGGAAACTTCCTTAGAGACTCTTGAAGAACGGCAGCCCTATTGATACCTTTGTTTCAGTTCAATGAAACCCATTTTGGACTTCTGACTTCCAGAAGTACAAGATAATAAAGTTGTGATGTTTTAAGTTGCTAAGTTTGTGGTGAATTGTTATACCAGCAGTAGAAAACTAATATAAAAGTTCTTGATATTTATTTTCTCTTTCTTCTTATGTGAATTTTGGTTAAGTGTGTCTTTCCAGCAATTATTCACTCTATGTTGTCAAATTCATTGTGTGAATCTATTTATAGTATTTATTTATTAATTTTAATGACTATGGTTACGTAGTGGTATATCTTCTTTATTTCTAGTGTTGGTATTGTGTGTTCTCCCTCTTGAACAGTCTAGCTAGAATTTTATACATATATTTTTAAATTTTTCAAAGAACCGCCTTTATTTTTATTGATTTTTTTTCTACTACATGCTTTTCTTCCTGTTTCATTTATTGCAGCTCCTTATTAGTTACTTTCTTCCTTTCACCTGAGTTTAATTTGATCTTCTTTATTCTCACTTCCAAAATGAAAACTTGGATCTTCAACTTTAACAGTATTATTTTTCTGAATGTAAGAATTTGAAGTCATATATTTTCCTCTAAAGATCTGTTTTAGCTGCATTACACTAGTTTTAATGTATTGTGCTTTTATTATTATTCAGTTAAAAAATATTTGCTAATTGCCTACATGTTGTTTAGAAATGAGTTAACTAATGTCTACATATTTGGTTCTTCTCAGGATATTTTATGGTCTAATATAATTTTATTGTGATCAGAAAACATACTCTAACATTTCGAGCTTTTGAAATGAAATCTATTAACACTTGTTTTATAGCCCATCACATGGTCTCTCTTACTGAATTTCTGTATGGGATTGAAAGAAATGTTCTTTCTGCAGTTATTGAGTATGGTTTTCTACAAATGCAAATTAGGTTAAGGGAGTTGGTAGTGTCATTCATATCTTTTATATCCTTACTGATTATTTTTCTAGTTAATGTATTCATTACTAAATGAGGAGAATTAGTCTCCAACTATAATTGTGAATTTGTACACATTTTTATTTAGTTTTGACAATTTGGACTTTATTATTTTTGAGGCATTTTTATTAAGCTCATATATATTTATAATTGTTATGCTTTCAGAATATATTGATCCTTTTACTATTATTAAGTATTCACTTTTTCTCCTGCAGTGCTTCTTGTCTCAACATTGATGTTTTGTGATATTAATATAGTTGTCCAGAGTTAAGATGGTGGAGTAGTAGGGGGACCCTGGGCTTGCCCCATCTCTTGAATGCACTTGATCAACATGACATCATTTTGAATAACTAGGAAATTGATCTGAAGATTAAAAAACATTCTGCACAATTGGAGGGAGAGAATGTGGAAGATGTGAGGTTTGGAGATATGAATTGAGGGAGAGAAAGCCATGGTGTCATGGAGGGGAGGGAGACAGGAGGGAAGTCAGGGAGAGAGAAGAGAGCAGGACAGAGAGCAGCATGTATGGTTTTCACAAGGCACTGTGGTGTGGGGATCCCATGGGTGACACTGAGAGAGAACATTCCCCTTCCTGGAGTATATTTGGAAGAGGGTATATTGTCTCTCCAAGGACAAAAGACCTGTACAGGGTGCCACTGACCAGCCATTCAACAGCAGGGGACAGAGGCATGTGTGGAGGGCAGATAACCTGGTTGCAGCTTTTCCCCTGTGCTTCACCATAGGCTCCAGGCACCTGCATGGCCATGGGACTGCTTTTCTGGGACAGAATGGTGCTGGGCCAGGGGCGCCTGGGTGGCATAGCGGTTAAGCGTCTGCCTTCGGCTCAGGGTGTGATCCCGGCGTTATGGGATCGAGCCCCACATCAGGCTCCTCCGCTATGAGCCTGCTTCTTCCTCTCCCACTCCCCCTGCTTGTGTTCCCTCTCTCGCTGGCTGTCTCGCTCTCTATCGAATAAATAAATAAAATCTTTAAAAAAAAAAAAAAAGAATGGTGCTGGGCCAGCACAGCAAGGCTCTCCTCCAGGGGAGTGGAGCAGGTCTGTGCCTTGCTGGGTCCTTTAAGATTTGGTGTTTTGAAGCCCAACTGCCAGCCAGAGATAAAACACAGGGGAACTATGGCACCAGGCATGCCAACAGCCCAGACACAAATAGGTTGAGGGCAGGGATCTGATGAAAGCTTGGGTCACAGGAAGGGAGATTGCTTGCTTTTCTGTGAGGGCCTCCTGAACAGCAGCAGCAGTGGGTTCCCATCCTCAGGGACAAGAGAGCAGTGTGACACCATCTACCAGCCTGCTGCCTGCGTTGGACTTCAGAGAGAAACACAGTGTCTCCAGTGGAGGCTGAAGTCGCTTACGTCAAACCCCACCACCCTGCATCTGGCAGGGGTATTTGTGCTAGGGTGGTCTGACTGTGAGCCAGCCAGTGGGCCTCTTCCTCTGAAGACCAACACAGGCCCCCTGCATGTACCAAATCTACTGATCACAGAGTGCCCCAAAGTGTCAACTTCAGTTCTGTTGGAAACAGGACCAGTCTGCCTTTCTCTCTTTCTTTCTTTCTTTCTTTCTTTCTTTCTTTCTTTCTTTCTTTCTTTCTTTCTTTCTTTCTTTTTCCTTTGGAATCAAGCTCATAGTTTTTTGTTTGTTTGCTTTTTTTGTTCCTTTTCCTTTTCTCTTTTCTTGGATCAGTCTTTGTTTGCTTGTTTATTTTTTTGTTTGTTTTATCAGGCTTATCTTAAATCAAAGCACACCTAGTTAAGGGTCCAAACACTCCTCACTGCAAGCAAGGAGGAATTCTGAAGAGGACTGGCCTGTGGGAAAGAGCAGCCAAAAAAAAAAAAAAAAAAGAAAGAAAGAACAGTAGAGTGCATACAGCATATACCAGCAACATTTCCTGAAGGACTAGGCTCTGGACAGTGTAGGACATCTTATAAATACATTATTACTCTCAGGAGCAGGAAACATAGCTTTCATAACATGCAAGAGACAGATACCTAGACATGATGACAAGATGGAGGAATCCTTCCTAAAAGAAAGATCAAGAAGGAATCACAGCCAGGGATTTGCTCAAAACAAATATAAGCGATTTAAGTGAACAAGAACAGCAATCATAAGATAACTAGCCAGTCTTGAAAAAAGCATAGAAGACCCCAAAGAAACCCCTGCTACAGAGATAAAAGACCTAAAAATGAACAAGGCCAAAATAAAAAATGCCCTAACTGAGATGCAAAACTCACTGGACGTTATCACAATGAGGATGGAAGAAGTAGAGGAATGAATAAGTGACACAGAAGATAAAATTAGGGAAAATAATGACGCTGAAAAGAAAAGGGAAAGAAAACCATTAGATCAGCGATTCCACAAAGTGTAATAATGTCTGCATCATAGGAATCGCAGAAGAAGAGCCGAGAAAAGGGGCAGATGATTTATTTGAACAAATTATAGCTGAGAACTTCCCTAATCTGGGGAAGGAAACAGGCATTCAAGTCCAAGAGGCACAGAGAACTCCCTTCAAAATCAACAAAAACAGGTCAACACCAAGACATATCATAGTGAAACTTACAAATGCAGAGAATTCTGAAAATAAGTAGGGACAAAAGTTCCTTAACCTACAAGGATAGACACAAAGTTAGCAGCAGTCCTATCCACAGAAACTTCATTGGCCAGAAGAGAGTGGTATGATATATTCAACATGCTAAATGGGAAAAATATGCAGCCATGAAAACTATACCCAACAAGGCTGTCATTCAGAATAGAAGGAGAGATAAAGCATTTCCAAGACAAGAAAAAACTGAAGGAGTTCATGAACACTAAAACCAGACCTACAAGAAATATTAGAGGGGACACTTTGAACAGGAAAGAGAGATGAAAAGCAACAAAGACTAGAAAGGAACAGAGACAATCTACAGGAACAGCAACTTTACAGGTAATACAATGGCACTAAATTCATATCTATCAATAATTATTCTGAAAGTAAATGGACTAAATACTTCAATCAAAAGACATGGGATATCAAAATGGATTAGACAAAAACAACAACAACAACATCAACAACAAAACAAGACCCATAGATACACTGCTTACGAGAGACTCATTTTAGACCCATAGATACCCCCAGATTGAAAGAGGGAGGTGGAGAACCAACTATCATGCTAATGTATATCAAAAGAAAACCAGAGTAGCCATGTTTATATATGATAAACATGATTTTAAACCAAAGACTGTAATAAGACATGAAAAAGGGCACTTTATCATAATAAAGGGGTCTATCCAACAAGAAGATCAAACAACTGTAAATATTTATGCCCTCAACTTGGGAGCACCCAAATATATAAATCAATTAATACCAAACTTAAAGAAGCTCATTGATGATAATTTACTAATAGTAAGGGACTTTAACATCTCATTCACAGCAGTGAACAGATCATCTAAGCAGAAAATCAACAAAAACAATGGCTTTGAATGACACACTGGACCAGATAGACTTAACAGATATATTCAGAGCATTTCATTCTAAAGCATCAGAATACACATTCTTTTTGAGTGCATATGGAACATTCTCCAGAATAGTTCATATACAGGTCACAAACCAGGCCTCAACACACAGGAAAAGATTGAGATCATGCCATGCATATTTTCAGACCACAACACTATGAAACTTGAAGTCAACCACACCAAAAAAAAAAAAAAAAAAAAAAAAATCAGAAAGACAACAAATACTGGAGGTTAAAAAAAACCTATTAAAGAACAAATGACTTATTCAGAAAATTAATGAAGAAATTTTAAAAAATACATGGAAGCAAATGAAAATCAACACATGACAGCTCAAAACCTTTGGGATGCAGCAAAGGTGGCTATGAGAGGGAAGTCTATAGCAATACAGGTCCTCCTCAAGAAGCAAGAAAAGTCTCAAATATACAACTTAACCTTACACCTAAACAAGCTGAAAAAAGAAGAGCAAAAAAAAGCGTAGAAGGGAAATAAGATTAGAACAGAAATAAATGATATAGAAATAAAAAAAAGAATAGATCAATGGAATTCGGAGCTAGTTCTTTGAAAGAATTTACAAACTTGATAAAACCCTACTCAGACTTATCAAAAAGAAAAGAGAAAGGACCCAAATAAATAAAATCATGAAAGACTCTGGAAGAAATGGATACATTCCTAGAAATATAAACCAAAACAGGAAGTAACAGAAAATCGGAACAGACCAATAAACAGCAAAGTAATTGAATTAGTAATCAAGTCTCCCAACGAACAAGAGTCCAGGGCCAGATGTCTTCCCAGGAGAATTCTACCAAACATTTATTTTATTTTTTTCTACCAAATATTTAAAGAACAATTAATATCTATTCTTCCAAAGCTGTTCCAAAAAACAGAAATGGAAGGAAAACTTCCAAACTCATTCCATGAGGCCAACATTACCTTGATTCCAAAACCAGACAAGGACCCCACTAAAAAGGAAAATTACAGACCAATATCCTTGATGAAGATGGATGTGAAAATTCTCAACAAGATACTAACTGAATCCAACAGTACATTAAAAGGATTATTCACTGTGATCAAGTGGGATTTATTCCTGGACTGCAGGGGTGGTTCAATATCCATGAATCAATCAACCTGATATACCATATTAATAAAAAAAAGGATAAGAACCATATTATCCTCTCAATAGATGCAGAAAAAGCATTTGACAAAATACAGCATCCTTCTTGATAAAAACCCTCAACAACATAGGGATAGAAGGAACATATGAAAGACCCACAGCTAATACCATCCTCAATGAGGAAGAACTGAGAGCTTTCCCCCTAAAGTCAGGAACAAGACAGAGATATCCACTCTCACCACTGTTGTTCAACATGGTATTGGGAGTTCTAGCCTCAGTAATCAGACATCAAAAAGAAATAAAAGACAGGGCACCTGCGTGGCTCAGTCAGTTAAGAGCCCAACTCTTAATCTTGGCTCAGGTCATGATCTCAGCATTTTAAGATTGAGCCCTGCATCAGGCTCTACACTGGGTGTGGAGCCTGCTTAAAAGTCTCTTTCTCCCTCTCCCTTTGCCCCTCCCCCCAAATCACTCTCTCTCTCTTTCTTAAAAAAAAAAGAAAAGAAAAAGAAGAGAATAAGAAGAAATTAAAAGGCATCCAAATCAAAAAGGAAGAAGTCAAACTTTCACTCTTTGCAGACAATATGATATTCTATGTACAAAACCAGAAAGACTCCACCAGAAAATTGCTAGAACTGATCCACAAATTCAGCAAAGTCACAGAATATAAAATCAATGTACAGAAATCTGTGTATTTCTATACATCAGTAATGAAGTAATACAAAAAGAAATCAAGGAAATGATCCCATTTATAATTACATCAAAACCCATAAGATATCCAGGAATAAACTTAACCAAAGAAGTAAAAGCTCTGTACTTTGAAAACTATAGAACTCGTATAAAAGAAATTGAAGAAGACACAAAGAAATGGAAAAACATTCCATGCTCATGGGTTGGAAGAACAAATGTTGTTAAAATGTCTATGCTACCCAAAACAATCTACACATTCAGTGCAATCCCTATCAAAATAACACCCAAATTTTTCACAGAGCTGGAACAAACCATCCTAAAATTTGTATGGAACCAGAAAAGACCCTGAATAGCCAAAGTAATGTTGGGAAAAAAAAAAAAAGCTGAAGGTATCACAATTCTGGACTTCAAGCTGTATTAAAAAGCTCTAGTCATCAAGATAGTATAGTACTGGCACAAAAACAGACACATAGATCAACAGAACAGAATGGAAACCCAGAAATGGACCCACAACTATATAGTCAACTAATCTTTGACAAAGCAGGAAAAAATATCCAATGGAAAAAAGACAGTCTCTTCAACAAATTGTGTTGGGAAAACTAGACAGCAACATGCAGAAGAATGAAACACTACCAATTTCTTACACCATACACAAAAATAAGTTCAAAATGGATGAAAGACCTAAATGTGAGACAGGAAACCATCAACACCCTAGAGGAGAACACAGACAGCAACCTCTTTGACCTAGACCATGGGAACTTCTTACTAGACACGTCTCTGGAAGCAAGGGAAACAAAAGCAAAAATGAACTATTGGGGCTTAATCAAGATAAAAATCTTCTTCATAGTAAAGGAAACAGTCAACAAAACTGAAAGGCAACTTACGGAATGGGACAAGATATTTGCAAATGACATATGAGATAAAGGACTAGTATCTAAAATCTATAAAGAACTTATCAAACTCAATACCCAAAAAACAAATAATCCACTTAAGAAATGGGCAGAAGACATGCAAATGGCTCCAAAGAAGACATGCAAATGGCTAACAGACACAAGAAAAAATGTTTAACATCACTCATCATCAGGGAAATACAAATCACGACCACAGTGAGATACTACCTCACATCTGTCAGAATGGCTTAAATTAACAACACAGTAAACAACAGGTGATGGTGAGGATGTGCAGAAAGGGGAACCCTCTTACACTGTTGGGAATGAAAACTGTTGCAGCCACTCTGGAAAACAGTATGGAGGTTCCTCAAGAAGTTAAAAATTGAACTACCCAACCACCCAGCAATTGCACTACTAGGTATTTATCCTAAGGATACAAAAATACTGGTTCGAAGGGACACATGCACCCCAATGTTTATATCAGCATTATCAACAATAGTCAAATTATGGAAAGAGTCCAAATGCCTATTGACTGATGTGATTATATATATATATTCTACAGAATATTATTCAGCCATCAGAAAGAATGAAATTTTGAATACTTGTATAGAACTAGAGTGTACTATGTTAAGTGAAATAAAGTCAGTCAGAGAAAGACAAACACCATACGATTTCCCTCATATGTGGAATTTAAGAAACAAGACAGATGAAAATATGGGAAGGGAAAGAAAAATAAAATAAGATAAAAACAGAGAGGGAGGCAAATCAAAAGAAACTCTTAACTATAGAGAACAAACTGAGGGTTGCTGGAGGAGAGGTAGGTGGCAGGACAGGCTAAATGCGTGAAGGGCATTAAGAAAAGCACTTGTTATGATGAGCACTGGGTGTATTATGTAAATGATGAATCACTAAATTATACTCCTGAAACCAATACTACAGTATATGTTAACTAACTTGAATTTAAATAAAATCTTGGAAGAAAAAAGGAAAACATAGTTGTCCTATTTTCTTGAGTTGTTTGCATTCTATATCTTTTTTCATTCTTTTATTTCTAGTCCTTTTTTATCTATGTATCTAAAGTGCATCTTTTGTAAATAGCATGACGTTTGTTTCCCCCTCTTTTTTTTTAAATTCCATTTTGGCAATTATAAAAATGGCAAAATTTCTGAATAATTTGGAACACGGTTTATTTAGGTCTTCTAACTTGCCATTGGTGTTCCATTTGTCTCCTCTTATTTTTCATTTGTTTAACGTTCCTACCTTCTTCGGATTACTAAATATTTTTTTGTAT
This sequence comes from Ursus americanus, assembly GCF_024610735.1. Taxonomy (NCBI): domain Eukaryota; kingdom Metazoa; phylum Chordata; class Mammalia; order Carnivora; family Ursidae; genus Ursus; species Ursus americanus. The sequence goes on along the minus strand of NC_142152.1, from coordinate 29,378,433 downwards.
TTCATATTAATTACTCTATTAGATTTCTAGTTATACTATTATAATTTTTAGTGGTTATTCTAGAAATTATAATATACATCCTTAACTTACCCTAACTTAGGAGTCTTAAATTAGGCAAGGACTATGAATTTGTATTTGTATGTGCACCTAATTTATTTTTGTTAATTTCTTGAAGTCTGAAATAAAGTTGATGTTAAAGAACATAGTAAAAAATATAAAATTAAATCCAATCCAAAGCCATTTATATATTATAACAAATTTCAAAAGAAAATGATAAATACAAAATTCAGAGAAATAATACATGGCATTGATATTTTAGTAACTGAGAAATTTGTTCAAAATGAAAATATTAGAATTGATACAAAGTATTGGATGTGTATCTACCAGTAGCTATGGCCAGAAACCCTATATTTGACAGAGAACACTATCCATAACTAATGTAAGGAGCCATAAAGGTAAAAATCAATATTCTAATAAGATAATTATAACCTGTAATTAAATAGAATTTTAAAATAATGCACAACTGATGGTTTTGAATAAATATTTGATTATTTTGAATAAAACATCAACGTTGATATATATTTCTTTTTTTAGATTAAAAAGAGGAAAACAATCTCATGTGTTTTTAATCAAAGCACTTGATTCTTCCTACATTCTTTAGTCTAAGAGTGTAAACATGAAAACAGTTAACTTATTTTTATTCTTATACTGCTTATTAATTTATTATTTACCTATGCAAATATAATTACTCATTTATACAATTTTTAAACTTTACATAAAATGCCTTTACAACTCAGAAAAATACACTTGCACTAATCCTAATTAAAAATCTAAACCCAAATTCAATTTAAAAGATGTGGCTGACTAAAGAATAATGATAAACTAAAAAGGGAGCAAAAAAAACAATATTTTATGTTCTCAAAATCATTACACAGTTATGGATAGTAAGAAGAAAGATTTAATGAACAAATACATGTGAAACCGATTTCTAAAAAGACAATAATTTAAAGTGCTCTGATGCATTGTCATTCCAAATAAATGAGCTATTCCTTTTCCTATGTATATCTTTTTAGTTAGTTTTTTATATGTATCCTGTGAGGTAGTCAGACACCCTCACTTTATTGATGAGGAAACTGAGAAATACATAATCATACAATTAATAGTCTGTAACACTACGTTCAATTTCCGTTATTTGACTCTAAGTTCATTGTTTTAACTGAGTCATGAAGCTTCAACAAAAACATAAATTCTCTTGATTTTGACTTTAACTTCACCCAATAAATTGAAGAACCCTCTTTTAGAATCTAAAGTCCGCAACAATCTCATTAACTAACTCTGCAAGATAGAAAAGCTCCAGGATAGCTCTCATGCTGATGGGAAACACTCCAACCAAAATAAAAAGCATCAAAAACCAGAGGAGGGAAGGCAAAAAGGGGTAAGAAGAGAGAAAAGCCAAAAGAAAAAGAGCAGTACCTGGGGAGGGTTTTACAGATCAAGCTCAACGCTGGTGGGGACTTGGGGGTGTACAGGAATTACGTAACTGATGCCGCCCAGACACTGTCCCTGCTGCCAGGTTAAAAATAAAAAACATGTCTGGCAGTTGAGAGGTAGCTGATTTTAATTGGCACATTTAATGTATGTTGACACGGTACTCCATAGAAGTATATGTCTACCGGGGTGGGATGGAGTAGGGGAAGAGGAAGGAGAATTAAGTAGTTAGATTTCTAAAGCCTGCTTTTTTTTTCTCTTTACACAGAGAGGAAGAAGCCATAAGGTCACTGTTCAAGGCCTTCGGGTAGTCTGTAATTGAATTAAGATCAAATTACACATTTTAATTACCTGGCACCGAAGAAGCCAACCTGTGAACGCTTGTCTGGTATTCAATACACAATTCAAGGGTTTCTGTTCTTGAATTCAGCTTGTCTCCCATTAGAAGCAGACACTTGAAGTCTTCATGTTAATCAAATTTTCCCATTCTTACTTGATGATTTAAAAATATAAATGCGCAAGTCTGTCAAACACAGAGTGGCACACAGTTAGAACTTCATTTTTATAAAATAAATTGCAGTTTTAATTGTAAATGGACTTTCTGATATTATATTTAGGAAAGAAAAAGAGGTGGTGTTAACATATATTGGCTATTGTCAAACATTTGGCAAGAAACTTGAGACGTACATTCCTTCATCTAAATGACACAGCATGTCAGCAGTAGAGATGAAAAAACGGAGTATTGAAGTGAAGAAGCAAATGAAGAGTCATTGAGCCGAGATTCACACCCCAAAGACATCTGTTTCACAGCCACACTCCTAACTCATAGCCACTGTTTCCCTCTCTTGCCTGCTTCCACCCACAAAATGATAGTGACTGTGAATGAGGCCTTCATCTTTCTGTGATAAAATAAAATCCCATTAATGTCCACCAAAAACGAGTCAGATTATATTGGGGTGAGATATGGAAAGAAGGCAAAGAAATCTTAAAAAATAAAGCACTGTCGGGGCACCTGGGTGGCTCACCTCAGGTCATGACCCCAGGGTCTTGGGATCTGCCCCCAGTCAGGCATCCTGCTTGTCCCTCTCCCTCTCCCCCTCCCCTGCTGGTGCTCCCTCTGTGTGTCTCTCTCTCAAATACATAAAATCTTAAAAAAAAAAAAAAACTTTAAAAAGCATTGTCTTCTCCATAGCAATTGCACAACCAGATGTATCCACTTATTTGGCATTTAATTAAGCTTTTTTTGAAAAGAGGCAAAATTACTTTATTGGGGTCCAATGATTATTTAAAATAAAATAATCAGAAAACACAGATCATAAAATCCTTAATTTCTCAGAGAGGCTTGGATCCCAAACCCAGAGGCTTTTCTATGGTTATTCCAAGTTTTATTCTACGTTTCACCACTAACATAAAATCTATTGTTCTACTCTGAGTTTACAGTTTTTGTTTGTTTTTGTTACATTTTCGAAAGATGAATTGTCAAGCAGCCCCACAAATCAATGGGGATTAGCAGTTGAGATTGTCAAAACTGGCTCAGCCTAAAGAAAAAGAAAACCAGATCCTCATATAATACTACATTCAGTGGTGAAATCCTGATAGATCTGACAGATTAAAGGTTCACAAGTGAAGGGTCAAACGATAAATTTAATAGAAGAGAATGTAGTATAACACCTTTGTGATGTAAGAGTGGGGAAGGACTTTCTAAGTAAAACCTACAAAACATTGAACTATACAGAATTCAATTACAGTTCAAAATAAAGGATTTCTCCAACAAATAGAGGCAAGAACCATGACAAGAGGGAATACCTATCGAGTGCTTATTGTGTGCCAAGAACCTTTTCTATCATTATGCCCATTTGCTGATGAATCAAACACAATAACAACTAAAGAGATAAAGTAACTTGTCCAAGATCATATGGATAGTTAAGTAAGGAGTCCATGTTCTTTACTGCTGTTGCATATAGTATCCTCTTGACCAATGGGAAAAACATTTGCAAAATCAAAAACCTTTAAGGTCTGGCTATATAGAATATACAAAGAACTCCTGCAAATTATCAACAACAACAATGACAAAAAAGACTAATATTCCAAGGGATAAAAGCAACTTTATACTTACATTAATTAATTAATTATATTGATATATATTCATTTATATTAAAGCCATTTACAATACTGAAACCATCAAAACAGCAGTGAATTCTAAATCATATCAGTAAACAGGGAAGTATAATTTATAATAACATGAAGAGATCACTGTCTGAAGCTGGCAAATTGCAGAAAGCTGAATAAGTCAAGTTGATGGGGTTACTGGAATATAAAAACACTCCTGTGTCCTGCATTGCTGGACACAGACAGGTATGCAACAGCAACATTAGGTCAATTTAAATACTTGTTTATACCTGGGTCAATTTAAATACTTGTTTATACCTGGGCATATATCCCAAAGAAATGCTCACATAGGTTCTTTGGGGGCTGTGTGCGTACATGTTAACCACTGTTTCATTTTGGGGGGATGGAGTATTGGAAGTAACGTAACGTCTATTATCAGGGGTGCATATTAGGAAATTGTGGGAGATGCAGACTATACAAGATAATGAAACAAAGAACCACAGAGTCCTCGTAAAGTGACATGGATGGATCTGAAGAAGGAAACGCTACAGAGAAACAAAATAAAGAAGAGACACAATCTCTAAGGTAATACCATATGTGTAAATTAAAATCATATGTAGCCTCAAACAACAATAGACACTTTATAAAAGCATATACCAACAAAATGATACATATAAAATACTTTTGAAAAGTAAATATTGAATGATAGTAGGAAATAATGCAGCTGAAGGGAAATATAATGTTCAATCAGTCAGGAGATGGGCCTTGCACACACCAGTGAGGATAATTTTCCATGAAACAAGAGTATAATTATTTCAAACAATTGCATCCGAGATCCAAATAGAAAAGAAAAAAAAAGGAGTGATTTTTTTGGTGTATATTTAATATTAAATGAATAATGTTTAATAATCATCAACTTCTTTTCAGTTATTGAACTGGGCAGTTTACATATATTTTATTCTATGTTCTTTCAAAAATACTTGTTATGTAAATGTGAACTGCCATTTACAGCGAACAGAAACTTAGATCTAAAATATGATGTGACCAGATAAGAATGGGCAAATCATAGAGGGCAATCCCACATCCCTCATCTGGTTCAACAGATTTTACTCATTTCACTCCATTCATCTAATATTTTCTAGGGACTTATATTCAGATTTCTAGTAATACAGAGAAAAACAAGGTTTCATTACTACAGGCCTCCTAGAACTTTTAATTATAGATAGTTAGTAGCATTTTTTTTTTTAAGGAAAAACAGTACCATGCACATACAACCCCCATTTAGCCAGTCTGTTAGAATGGATGGGACACACACACACACACACATACATACACACACACACACACACACACTTCTTTTTATCTTTCTCCTCACTCCTATGTAAACCTGCTTGAAATTAATTTTTTCCCTACCCTTATATGAAATATCGCTTGGGTCTCATACCTTACGAACACTCTCAGGAAATACAAAGGTATCTGATCAGTTATGCTCACAATAACAGTCCCAGCTCCGTTATTAATTAGCCAATGTAAATACCCAATGTAATAATCAAAATAATACAACTTCTTTTAAATGGAAGCTCTCGGGCGCCTGGGTGGCTCAGGCATTAAGTGTCTGCCTTCAGCTCAGGTCATGATCCCAGGGTCCCGGGATCAAGCCCTGCATTGGGCTCCCTGATCAGCAGGAAGCCTGCTTTTCCCTCTCATACTCCCCTTGCTTGTGTTCCCTCTCTCGCCGTCTCTCTCCCTGTCAAATAAATAGATAAAATCTTTAATAAATAAATAAATAAATAAATAAATAAATAAATAAATAAATAATTGAAACTCTTTTGGGGAGCCTGAGAGGCTCAGTCAGTTAAGCTGGGGACTCTTGGTTTCTGCTCAGGTCATGATCTCAGGGTCATGGGATCGAGCCCAGCATTGAGCTTCATGCTCAGTGTAGCATCTCCTTGTCCCCTCTCCCTCTGCTCCTTGTCTCTCTCTTTCTTTCTCTTAAATAAATAAATAAATAAATAAAAACAAAATCTTTTTTAAAAAAGTAAATAAATTGAAGTTCTTTCCTGCCCCCAGTGTGGCTGTGCTTTGGGCTGGCTACCTATGGCAGTGTGGTTCTGCTTGGGCTAGAACTCTATGGCTGGCTTCATTCTTTCTCCTGTTTTGCATTTCTACCCAACCTCCTTGGTTTACAAGAGGGGTATAAAAAGGACAACTAAGGGGAGCAGGAAATATTTGTAATAATCCAGGTGAAACACGATGGTAGTGGTTACCACCCTGGATGAGATATCATAAGTGCCTTCTGAGCTAGTTATTATATTAGTTTTTTTCCTTTTACCCCCTTTCTTATTTTTCTGTTCTCAGCATAGAACAAGTGTGATCTATTTCTAACAAGCTGGGTCATGTTACTCATCTGCTCAAAATCCTCCAATGGTCAGTGTAAAAATCAAATCTTTGCATATCCCTACATAATTTGGATATAGCCACCTCTCTCGCCTCACTTCCTACAGACCCAGACTCTACTCCTTAACTCTTTGTAAACTTTACAACCATGAATGATCTTCTTTGAACACACCGTATCAGGTATAATCCAAACAGGACCTTGCACAGATTAGCATTTGAGCTCAGTTACCTCCCAAACCACAGTCCACTCCTTATTACCACAGCCAGCCTTCAGCCAGCCTCTCACCCTTTAAATTTCTTGGCCCATTGTCCCCATGCTCCAAAGCTTTTGAATGGATCTATTTGAAACTCCTCTCTTCTCATGCTTAAAATGAATGGACACAATACCAGCTCATTCCTTATGGTTGGGTGGGAAATAATTCAAGTAGCACAATATTCTCATTAATATTTTCTCTAGTGATAAAAGTGTTGGGTAATTAAGGATTTCTTAAATATGCCTTAAGGATTTAAAAAATGACACAGGAAATATAGGCTTGCAAATGATAGCTTATGCATTGATATTCAATCTGATTATTTATTCATTCAACAAATATTTATAAAGCATCCACTGTGATCCCAGTCCTATCCTGGGAGCTGATGATTTGTTGAGGAAAAAACATTCCGAGGACGCTCACATTTTGGTTGGAGGTAGACAGAAAATAAGTAAGTCAACCTTTTAGATAGTGACCTGAACTTTGAAGAAAATCAAGTGAGGTGAGTTGGTAAACACCCACTTGTAATTGAATGTTCATGGACCCTCTCCCTGAGAATGAGCTACTTAAGCTGAAAACAGAATTCAGGACATTTTACATCTTTTTAAAATTAGGACATGCTCATATTATATTTAGTAGTGTTATATTTCAATTATTACTATAAATATCAAATATGCGTATATACATATACATACATTTACGTGTATTTACATACATATATAGACATATACACGTATGTATGCATATATATTATCTTTATAAAAATGTACATAGCATGAATAGTAGATACAATTGTACTTATATAGATTACATAAAATTTTAAAAATAAAATATGCCAAGAATGTGTTTTCTACCATGTATATATTTCCAGGATTTATTGTGTTAAATTGAACTTTTTTTCCTATTATCAATAGATGAGCTATTTAATGAACCAACACTTCTACAGACTAATGATATGAAAGACTTCTTATAGGTATATGTTATATTTTAATCATTCCTTTTTATTTCTCCAGTCATATTCTAAAATAAATCAGTGAATTACTGGCTCCAAATTTTATGTCTCCTTACTTATTATAGATTTAAATGCCTCTTGGGGCACAGATACGTACTTAAGGATCCAGAGGAGTCTAGTTCACAGCGTAAATGATTTTAGTTGAAATATAGTTTCTATATTTTAACAGTGGGTAAACTGATGTTCTGATTCTAAGGTTCTTTTTATAGTTTATTATAAAAATTATTTATTATAATTATAATAAAATTATAATTTATAATTCATTTCCAATTTTCTCAGCTTGTATCTTTTTTTTGTACCCTTATCCTCACCTCTTCATCACCAAGACTGGGGAACTTCCATGTTGGAAATTATTTTATCACTGTATTAAACTTCCCATGAATATATTTTCATTTCCATTTTTCCTTTTTTCCCTATATAATAAGCACTATTTAAAGATGCCATAATTTTACATTCTAGTTCTCACAAATGATTTAAGAGTTGGAATTTATTTTTTGTTCTTCAGTAAATTTTAGAAAGAAAAAGAACATAATGTACAAACATCATTCATCCACATAATAAATTATGAATTCACACATCCTTGAAAAATGTTTGGTTTCCCAGCAAAAACAAATGTGTGCATTCACACTCATCACAGAGAGTAACACGTAACTATATCTCTTATGAAAGGATCTTTATGTACTTTACAGAATTTATGAAGAGAGGTCCTTTTAAACACCACTGAATGATACCATCTGTGGTTGAAAATACAACAGGTATTCAGTGCTGTGTCACAGAGGAAAGGGTAATATGAATTACAACTCAGAAGTGTCATGTATCCCTTGTTAGTTAGAATGACTGTAGAAACTTTCTGTAACCAAATAATTCATACTTATTCTAAAAGCAAATGTGATGCAAGAAAAATTATTCATAATACCGCTACACAAAGATAACCATTCCTATTGTATGCTATCCACATAAAATGCTTAGTATTGTGCTTGGTATGTTATAATCATTTATTAAAAGGCAACTATTATTAATAATAACCTTAATTATATTTCAAATAAAATGCTTCTTACCTAAGATAACAATTCCTGTCTCTGTTTTATGAAAAATAATTCAGTTACCTTCTTTTCTGTTGATGCCTGGCATTCCCTTTAATCTTTACATATTTATTAATAACAGAAACAAAGATGACTAATAGTTATTGAGATTTCAGAATGTACTAGGGGCTGTAATTAACCCTATAACTTTATGGTAACATGTATTCTATATAATAAGAATCTTTCAGGTAGGTAGTAATGTAGAAACTGAAACACAGAGATGTTAAGAACCTAAATCAAGTTCGCACAAAAAGTAAGAAAGGAGACAGAATCTAAACCTAAACAACTATTCCAGAGCCTATTGTTCCTTATACAATAAGGGACTCCTTGTTTTTATTGGTGACACTAGATAGTGCCACCTATACGCCTGAGGAGGTCTATCTCTGCAATGTGTCAGAAGCCCACAGGACCAACTTACCAGTGATCCATGCCTCAGACTACGAACGATGCAGAGGTTTCTGAGTTGAGCCCTCATAGAAGAGTTTGAAAGCCTGAAAGTTATCCTTCACTGCTCAGTACTTTCAAGGGGTTATAGGCATAAAAGCAGATGAAATGAGTGGTGATTGCAGAGGGTGTCCTAACAAGTAAATGCGCTTCAACTAAAGACAGCCTTATGAAACACACCCCCTTGTTCACAAATGGCTTATCTTAAAATATTAGTGTAAAGCCTTAGATCAACAAAATGCAATATTTTGTAATCTAGACCTTTCTCTGCCTTCACTAGGTTACCCCAGGATACCAGGGCTCCCATAACTACAAGAGAAAGAGGTTTTGCCCTAAAGTCCACCAACCAATTCCAGCACGAACTAGCAGTTGGATCTTGGGCAATGAAATTGCCCTTGATGAGCTCTGAATTCTTCTCTGCCAAAATGAGGATAATGGCTGCCATATAATAACTATATAATATGTTAGGAAAGACATGTTGAAGCTCAATTATTATTAGAAATCCTTAAATGTCATATTTTACTTGAAAAATACCATTTCTGATACTTATCGAAGTGATGAATTCTTCAAGCCTCATTTCAAACTCTTTCCTTCTCCATATGTAACATTTCATTTTTTCCCTGACTCTCATAACACTGTGTAATGTGTATTATTCAACTATTAATTGTGAATTTTCTTCTTTCACTCCTTTTGTTTTGTTGAATTTAAATCTACCTCATGCATTGCCATTTAACTGGGTAGAATTTCCTTTTGGCTCCCCACATCCATGATAGGTATGTCAATAACAAAAATTGTGTGCTATATTTGTTTTAACACCAACATTATCTCACCAAGAATGGGAATTCAGTATGTAAATAAATGTACTGATGTCATCGATTAATGAAAATATAAATCACTACTTTACATTGAAAATAAAATTTGCAGTTTTGTATAAGATTTTTGTGAGGAGACACTTTTATATCTATGTATGTTACCAGTTCTAATTTGATAAGATGTAATGGTTACTTTTAGTGGATAAATTAATATTTCATAATTATAAAATGCTTTGAAAATTTATAAAGATCACTTTCATTAAAGCAAAATTATTTGTTAGTTTGTTTTCAAGTTTCATTATATTTCAATTTGACATCAATTGATTATAGAAAATGCCATGAAAAAGTGACAACAATCTTGATTTTCAAATGCACTTTGGGAGATCTCTTTTAAAAATGGAAGGTAACGTACAGCATAGGGAATGTAGTCAATAATATTGTAATAGCTTTGTTTGATGACAGATGATAATTAGACTTGTATAGGAATTATTTTGTAATACATAAAAATATTGAATCACTATAATGTACATGTGAAAGTAATAAGGTATTGTATACTAATTGTACTTCAATAGATTTTTTAAGAACTAGGAAGACTTTTGTCAAATGCTTTTTCTGCATCTTTTGAGATGATCATATGGTTTTTAATCCGTCCTTTTGCTGATGTGATGTATCATGCTAATTGATATATAAATATTGAACCATCTTTGCATTCCTAGAGTAAATCCCATTTGATAGTGGTGAATGATCCTTTTAATGTATTGTTGATTGCAGTTTACTAATATTTTGTTAAGCTCCTTGTATAGTGTTCATCAGGGATATCAGCCTGTAGTTTTCTCTTCTTTTCTCTCTCTCATTCTCTCTCTCTCTCTCTCTCTCACTTTTTTTTTTTTTTTTTTTTTTTTTTTGGTCGGGGAGTAGTGTCTTTGTCTGGTTTAGGTATCAGGATAATGGTGCCTTCATGGAATGAATTTGGAAATTTTCCTACCTCTTCTATTTTTTGTAATATTTTGAGGAGAATAGGTATTAATACTTTAAAGGTTTGGTAGAATTCAGCTACAAATTCATCTGGTCCTGGACTTTTCACTGTTGGGAGTTTTTTTTATTACCATTTTAATTTTGTTACCAGTAATTGGTCTGTCCAGATTCTCTATTTCTTCATGATTCAGTTTTGGAAGATTGTATGTTTCTAGGAATTTATCTGTTTCTTCTGGGTTGTCCAATTTGTTGGCAAATAATTTTTCATAGTATTCTCTTATACTCCTTTGTATTTCTGTGGTATTCATTGTTACCTTCTCAGGCAAAGGAAACAAAAACAAAAATAAACTACTGGGACTACAGCAAAATATAAATTTTCACTTAAGAAAATCATCAACAAAATTTAAAGGCTGGAAGAAGATATTTGCAAATGACATATCTGATAAGGAGTTAATATCCAAAATATAAACATAATTAATGTAATTCAATGCCAAAAAAATGGGTGGAGGACGTGAATAGACACTTTTTACAAAGAAGACATACAGATGGTCAAGAGATACATGAAAAGATGCTCAACATCACTAATCATCAAGGGAATACAAATCAAAATCACTATGAGATATCATCTTGCACCTATCAGAATGGCTAGAATTAAAAAAAAAAAAGGAAATAATAAGTGTTGGCAAAAATGAGAAGGAATAGGAGCCCTTAGGCATTGTTGGTGGAATGTAAACTGGTCCAGCCACTGTGGAAAACAATATGGATGTTCCCCCAAAAATTAAAAATAAAAATGTCATATGATACAGATCCCACTTCTGGGTATTTACTCAAAGAAAATGCAAACACTAATCTGAAAAGATTTAAGCACCCTATGTTTATTGAAGCATTATTTACAAATGTCAAGATATAGAAGCAACCCAAGTGACTATCAATAGATGAATGGATAAAGAAGATGCGGGGTGTGTGTGTTTGTGTGTGTGTGTGTGTGTGTAATAAAATACTACCCAGCCAAAAAAAAGGATGAGATTGTGCATTTGTGACAACATGGATGGACCTTCAGTATATTCTGCTAGGTTAAATAAGACAGAGAAAGACAGATACTATATGATTTCATTTATATATAAAATCTAAACAACAAAGCAAATGAATAAATAAGCAAACACAAAGCAGAAACAGAACCATAAATACAGACCACAAACCAATGGTTACCAGCGGGAATGGGGTGAAGGGGAGTAGGAGATAAAGATTTCCAACTATGAAATGAATAAGTCATGGGATAAAAGGTAAAGCATAGGGAATATAGTTCATGATATTGTAATAGTGTTGTAGGGTGATAGATGGTAGCTACACTCATGGTGAGCATAGCATAACGTATAGACTTGTCAAAGCACTATGCTGTACACCTGAAACTAATGTAACATTGTGTGTCAACTATACTTCAATTAAAAAAAATAAAGCAAAAATATATATTTCAATGATTTCTCCATGTGCCCCTATGTGTTCTCTAATATCAATTCCATGAAAAAAATCTGTATTTTGCAAGATTTGAAACATCACATTCTAATACATTTTTGGTATATTTGTAATACATTAGCAGATTTTTACAACATCCATGGGATATCAACAGTGAAAGACATTCTAATCATGACTGGTGAGAATTGACAAGGATAAATGTTTGGCAGGTTTGAAATTTAGACTTATATATCAAATGTTCAGAAATATGATTTTCCTAATTTTCTAGTAAGTAAATGTAACTAAGTCTCCATGTTACTAACGGTAGAAAAGTCCATATCAAGCCATTTTAAGAGACGTAATAATGCTAAGTTTAATTTACAGTTATTTTTGTAAAAATATTAATAAAATTTAACATATTTTTTCTCCATTTCCCTTACCTATCTCCCTAAGGGTGATCGATTTTACTCAAATTAGTGGGTGGCATTCTCAGAAGGGAGAGGAAAGAAGAGTACAAAATACATATTTTTCTGGTATCAGTTTTTACGCCATCCTATGTTCTTTCCAGCCTCTGCTCCCTGGTACCTCTTTCCATTGGAGGACTCTGCTGGCATCAGCTGAAGAGTGGTTCATCCTGTCCAGCCTTTGAGAATCCTGCACTTTTATCAGCTACAGATATCCATGGTTAGTGCCTCAACTTCCAAGGAGTGAATGAGAGCCATGTCTTCTGTGTGCTCCTCAGCCCATCCTTTCTGGACCATGTTCCCTCTCAGCACTTCCAAGGACCCCACATTTCCAGGAAATTATTGACTTCACTTTCCTCACAAAGCTAAGGTATGCATGAGTTTTTTGAGACTATCCACCTAGACAATCTAGATGCTAATATATCACTAAGATGTCATGTTATTCTGCGGCCTTGGTGACTATCAAGATTTCTGAGAGGCTTATAGTCTTCTGAAAAACACAAATGGAAAACATTAACACTCTGACTCTTGAGTTTAGCCTATAAGGGACAGGATAAAAAGCCCCTTCTTAGGCGCTCATCTAGGTGCAACTATTCCTTTGTAATTTTTTTCTTTATAAAAGAATTCCTTTATAAATATTCCCTTATAATGGATGATAATTGAGAAGGTCAAAACCAGTGTTGTTTTTGTTTTTGTTTTACTTTAAAATACCATATTTTAAATATTTTGAAAATTTAGACTAATTACTTTTTTTTATTTTAGTGACTTATTTTAACATTAGAGTCATTAGCCTTCAATCCCTAGTTTTCTAGTGGATGGATTTTATACAATTTTATAAGTAGATAGTGAATCAGTATATTTACTTTACATTTTTGCTTTTTTGGATTTAAAATATAAATTATGAGGTATAAATAGTCTGTAAAACACAAGTTTAGGAGAGCAGAATATTTTAAATATAATTTATTTTTCTTGAAAATTTACTTAACTCCAGTATCTTAAATATATAATTCAGTGTAGTTTTACACATGAAGCATCCATTTTGACAATCAAGTTTACTCTTCTTATTCTTATGAATGCTGTTTGTTTTGCTAACACTCAAGTCTGGGATATTAGAATAAGGAATAAAATAATACAATTAATTGCAGATATCTGGAATTTGTGTTTTCTTTTTAAAAAAATCCATCGAGAATACAAAGAGTGACAGAAGTATTTAAGTGTCTGCTATTTCATATTTCATTCCAATTTGAAGATATCCTTGTCCTTCTTATGAATGTTCTGCAATGTATTTGAAGCAACATTATTCAGCACATTCAATTTTTTTCCTCAATAGTTTTATTTATTTATTTATTTATTTATTTATTTATTTATTTATTTATTTTTATAATGATATTTTTTTATTATATTATGTTAGTCACCATACAGTACATCCCTGGTTTTTGATGTATAGTTCGATGATTCATTAGTTGCGCATAACACCCAGTGCACCATGCAATACATGCCCTCCCTATCACCCATCACCAGCCTATCCCATTCCCCCACCTCCCTCCCCTCTGAAGCCCTCAGTTTATTTCCCAGCATCCATAGTCTCTTATTCTTCATTCCCCCTTCTGATTACCCCTCCTTTCTTTATCCCTTTCTTCTCCTACTGATCTTCCTAGTTCTTATGTTCCATAGATGAGAGAAACCATATGCTAATTGTCTTTCTCTGCTTGACTTATTTCACTTAGCATTATCTCCTCCAGTGCCGTCCATGTTGCAGCAAATGTTGAGAAATCATTCTTTCTGATAGCTGAGTAATATTCCATTGCATATATGGACCACAACTTCTTAATCCAGTCATCTGTTGAAGGGCATCTCGGCTCCTTCCACGATTTAGCTATTGTGGACAATGCTGCTATGAACATTGGGGTGCATGTGGCCCTTCTCTTCACTACGTCTGTATTTTTGGGGTAAATACCCAGTAGTGCAATTGCTGGATCATAGGGTAGCTCAATTTTTAACTTTTTAAGGGACCTCCACACTGTTTTCCAGAGTGGCTGTACCAACTTGCATTCCCACCAACAATGTAGGAGGGATCCCCTTTCTCCACATCCTCTCCAACAATTGTTGTTTCTCACCTTGTCAATTTTTGTCATTCTAACTGGCGTAAGGTGGTATCTTAGTGTGGTTTTGATTCGTTTTGACAATTCTTTTAGGTTCCATCTTTTATTGATATAAAACGACTTATCATTGTCCTGTTCAGTATTTTTTGCTTTGAATTTCATTTCATTTGACAACAATATTGAATTGGAACTCTTAGCGATATTACATTTTCATTTCCTTGATATATCTTTTCTTTCACTTGTAACACTTTTTTCAATGATTTTGTTTTACTTCTATAAATGGCATGGCATTATTTTTATGTATTCTTATATGAATTTTATTATGGGAACTTTTAATCCATTTATATTTATTATTTTGCCTGATATATTTGATCTTTCATCATCTCCATTTTTCTCCTTTGTTATGAAAACTTCAGATTTTACAACAAATGCTTGATGGGTCAATGCCCAACCGCAGTTTACCTTCCAGTATCTTCTCTCACAGTTGTACTGCTATCAGATGTGAACTCTCCTGTAGCAATGGCTTCAGCTTTATGTAGCCTGTGTCAACAAGTTTAAGTTGAGAGTGAGGGTAAGAGCTGGGTTTTGTGTAGTGGTATCCTTGTACTTCCCAGGAAACACAAGTATAGTTAATGTTTATTCCTAGACCAATGGCCCATAACCATCTCATAGAAATAGAATCATCTGGAAAATTTGTACAACAAAAAAAGACATGTATAGAGTTCCCCCAACCACCAAGATTAGGATTTAATTGCTCTGAAATAAGATCAGAATGTGATTATTATTGAACACTTCCCCAGGTGATCTAATGTGCAGTCAAAGTTACCCCTTCCCTTTTGTCTCTGCCCTACCAGTTCGAATTGATTCCTTCTCCTGTTGTAACTCATGTGCTTTTCTACAATGATATCCACTGAGCAATATCTTTCCCAAATTCTTCAGGACCTCAGGCTTAGATATGTCATCTTTCCCTAATTTCCAGCTCTGCTGTCAATTTTTCTTTTTTTTTTTTTAAGATTTATTTATTTATTTATTTGACAGAGATAGAGACAGCCAGCGAGAGAGGGAACACAAGCAGGGGGAGTGGGAGAGGAAGAAGCAGGCTCACAGCAGAGGAGCCTGATGTGGGGCTTGATCCCATAACGCCGGGATCACGCCCTGAGCTGAAGGCAGACGCTTAACCGCTGTGCCACCCAGGCGCCCCCTCAATTTTTCTATTTATATAGTCATTTTGGTATTTCAGTGAGAATTCTGAAAAAAGTAGACTGTGCAGATTTAAAATCCTGGGTTTAGTTTTCATTCAGAACCAAGTCTCAATGTAGAAGTCTTACTGATTGTTGTTTGATGATGCTCTAAGAGTTCTGATTGTAGAAACATATTTTCAATGATATTTGTGCCAAGATAGTAATGAATAAATATCCAAAGATTAAATTAGATATGAAAAAAATAAAATGTTTACTATTTATATGATAATGTGCATTTTATATGGAAAGAAATCATAAAAATCTGTACACTTTAGAACATAATTTTTTATAGGAAAATTTCTGTAACTTCTCTAGAGGAATTTAGTTGGAATTTTGACAGTAATAATGCAGATAATAACAATATAAAAGGTTTTTTGTTGATTTAAATTCAAGAAAAATAGTTTTTTTTTAATTTGCAAATTAATGATAATGAATTAATAATAATAATAATAATAATAAACTGAGTAATTGTTATATGTAAAGCCATGTTCTAAATCCTTAAGATAACATAATTATGTGAGTCATTCTTTATTAAATGTTGAAGAAACAAAGAGTTTAAATTATTTGTTTGAGGTCACAGTGTTGGACCCAGGCAGAGAAGTTCTTATACCCAGGTTTTTAGCCATTACGATACCATGTGTTGCATGAATGATCTTTATTTTCCTCATTATACCTTTGGTTTTATTGTTGACATTTTACTGTAATAAATGGCTATTGTTATTAACCACAATAAAATGTTAATAATAGTTTAGAACGATTTTTAACCCCAAACAAACAATTATTGCAAGCATTTATGTGAGCTCTAAGCAATGTTAAAACATTTGTCAAGTTCATTTGAGATTCTTTATGTGAAAATACCACATACAAATTTCTCTGAGACAAAAAAGGAAAAATCTTTTCCATTACTATCCCAGGTGGCATTTATTTCTCTCTGCTTTTAAAAGGTCAACTCCAGGTCTAGATTACTTAGGATGATGGAATTGTACCCAACTCTTGATGGATAGCTTAGTGTACCCCAGTTTAGGGTGGCAGATTTCTGTTGACAGCTATTTTTCTTAGAGAATTCCCCAGATAAATTTTTTAAAATATAAGTACATGAACACATATGTACTATATAACAGTGAACAATGGTGGCTTGGTCAATAGCAGCTTGGTCAACACAATCCAATTTTTATAGCGTTGTTCCATGACTTAGTTAATATCCTCCTCCAACTTCTCTTTCTGACAAGAAAGGACTCATAGCACAATCAATGGCTCAATTTTAGTTTTATGGAAAATTAATTACACTTACCAAATATTACTGATCTGTTAATTTTTAAGTTATAGAGATAATCATTTTATTTAATATTTCCCAGACACCCAAATTCTAGGGTGTCAACGATCTATGGTTTGGACCATTTGGTGAAAAAGTTCAGCATGTTTGGCAAGCAAATAAAGGTTCAGCCCTTTATTAAGACAGATCATTACGTCTATCTTAAATGTGTGTTTTGGAGCGTTTGGGAGTAGAAAAGGAGTGACAGATTACAATAAAGATAAAACTAAAAGTTTTATGTCAATTCTACCCATCCTTTTATTTATATATGCATCTATGAAACATCTGCCAGGTATAAGCACTTTCCTTGGTATTATTGATTGGAGATACTGAGATAAAGTCCTTTTTCTAAAAGAGTTCATCATCTTGTAGGAACATAAGACCCACTAATGGACAAATCATAACTATACATGTTTCATAGGATATCAGGGTATTTAAAGAGTGTTGTGAGGAAGCACAGAGGACAGAGCTGCTAACTCTACCTAGAAACAGTGAAGAATAGTGTGAATATTAGGATAGGATACTGAACATGCCCACCACTAACACTGGCAGGATACAAAGCTAGAGAACAAATGGACGTCTATATGCCATATATCTAAATATTTGGAAGTTATTATTCAAAGTAACAAGCTGTTAAAATGTATTTTGCCATGTATTCATAACAACATAATAGCAAATATGTGTACAGCTATGGTATGTATATGACAGTCAGTCAAAACAATAACTATTACTACATTTGTCTTGATGTCTTGGTACAATTACTATTGCATTAGTCTAGGCCAATGTTGTTCTAATGAGTAATAAAATGCATGCATGAGACATGGAGGAGTGAATATTTTGTAGTAGCTTTCTTTACTGCATACTAAATTACCACAAACTTTGCAGCATAAACAATACAAATGTATTATCTCATAATTTACTATGGGTTATGAGTCTGGTCACTGGTTAGTTGGGTCCTCTGCTCCATCTCACTATGCTGGCCATGATGATGAATTCATTTGAGGCTCACAACACCCTTTCAATTTCACTACTGTTGGCAGAATTCAATTCCTTGTTGTTGTAGGACGGAGGTTCCTGTTTTCTTCCTTGCTCTTATCCTGAGGTCATACTTAGCTCCTAACGTCCTCTTGCCAATACTGTCTACCAATACAAAGTTATATGTCAAGATAATGGGAATATAATCAAATGTTTTAAAATAAGAAACTAAATGGTACATTGGGATTTAGGGAACATGTTATTGGATTTTTAATGTAAAGTAAGAATGCTCATAAAACTCTCAAAGTTGAGGAAGAGTGTCTCCAAGATGCCCCAACAGAAAATTTCACTGAGGGACACCTGGGTGGCTCAGTCGTTAAGCATCTGCCTTCGGCTCAGGGTGTGATCCCATAGTCCTGGGATCGAGCCCCGCATTGGGCTCCCTGCTCTGCTGGGAGCCTGCTTCTTCCTCTCCCACTCCCCCTCTCTAGCTGGCTGTCTCTCTATCAAATAAATAAATAAAATCTAAAATAAAAACAAATAAAAAAAAAGTTTCACTGAAAGTAAGGTATCAAAATATAAGTTCATGGAAAGGAAGTTAATCTATATATTTTACTCTGATCTCACGAATTATAGTCTCCCTATGACTAATTTGCTTTACTTTTTCCTCATGCTAAGCCTGCTAAAGTAAAAAAGAGACTAGCAATTATTTTTCATAACTATATTTTATTTTTTGTATGCTATTGCCCACATAATCATCCTAAAACAGATTGTTTATTTTCACATGAAAGTAAAACGAATCTGAATTTTCCCAGAAAACAAGATAAGCTCACAAAATTGACCTGAAACATCATCTAGTAAACATTCAACTATTGTTATACTGAATGTTTTAAAATTAATTTAGTAACGGCTCTTAGGATTTATGGAGCAAAAACATTCAGCCTATCACTTTTTTCCCTTCCTCATTAGTATTCTTACCACATCAGGGAGCTATATTGATTCCTCAGTTTAAAAGGGGGAAACACTCAAGTGAAAGCTGATGTGGCCACATAGATACAGCATATTAATTGGTTGATTTATGATGGGTATTTATCAGTTGATGGGTTACACTTTGATATTTGTAACCTTTAATTCAGCCTGAATAGGTGCAACTCTTTTAAAGTAGGCCATGATATTGTAGACACTAAAACTGTAGGATTTGATGAAAAGAAAATGTGGCCTGTGCTGTTGGCCTATTAATGGCTCCGCCATATACTTGATGTCTTACACTGCTCTCCAGTATTTCATTTAATAATGCACACAGTGAGTGAGATAATAAATGCACATTCTTCTGGAGCTCAATGCAGGAGGCCCCTATAGAACATCTATTTATAAACACCTTTGGTCCTCCCAGGCAAAGGTTGAAGCCAATTTATAACAAAATTTCACCTACATCCCTCAGATATAAGCAGGAGGTCAGCAACAGAGAACACAGTGGTCATGACAACTAAAAGATCTAATAAACATCTACATGAATGTTTGAAAAGATTATAGAGCAATCTTTTCTGACCTGGACTCTATGGTTGAAAATGTTGAGCTGGGATTATCAGACTCTCATTACAAAATTCACCGAGTATGAAAGTCTGATTTAAAGTCATTAGGTCATCTTTGTTCTATTAATATTCCTTCTGATTTCATGATTGAAGAAGCTTATTTCGTTAAAACTGAATAAATGTTACATTGTACCTCAATGCAATTAAAAAAAAAATGCCCACTTTTGGAATTTAAAGACTCACATATATAGCAATAGATTTTATTTTCATTAAAACTCAGATGCCATTTTTGTCATTATATTTACACTATTTTACCCTGAATTCAACAACAAAAATGTCTTAGAAATGGAATATGTGAAAATGGAGTAGAAGTATTTTTGTCTGAGTTTTTGAAGATACTGCTTGTGTCACAGTCATCATCGTATTTCAGTTTACGAAGCACACATTTATAACTAAGCCATTTAAGGTGGCTATTGCTTATAACTCACAATTCATTCAGCCTGACCAGTAGCATAATAACTCCACAAAAACTAATTAGAAGTTGTGAAAGAACAAAAAGGCTTTCAATAACTTTTTTTTTATTTTCCTATCCAGTCTTCTAGCACCATGTGACAACTAAATGTCAAAGAAGTGAAAACATATGTACACAATATAGTGGAGTCTGATCTCCACGGACCTGAGACAGGAGTGTTTTCAAGCTGATCGGCAATTTTGTATGCTTGCCTCTCACACTGTCTAATCAGAATTCAGATCCCATGTTTCAAAAAAAAATTACAGGGGCTACCTATTTCTGACTTAATTTTAATTTTGTATTCTACTTTCCCTTAAATATTTAAGCAATATTCATTGAAAATAACATTACCAGAGGCTGACAAAATGAGTGGACCCAAGATGTCAATGATCTAAGTTTGAGCAAAATGAGTGGACCCAAGATGGCAACAATCTAAGTTTGAGCACCTCATATTCTGATCCTTTGGGGAATTTGCTTTGGGTGGTAAATGCTCAGTCAGTCCATCCTTGTGTTTATTATCACATGCAGTGTAAGTACGTTGTCAGCTCCTGTAGCTGTGTAACAAACTGAAGTGTAAAGCTTCCTCATATTCTGATGCCTTTTTTTTTTAAGATTTTTTTTTGTTTATTTGAGAGAGAGCGCAGAGTGAGAGTGAGAGAGCACAAGCAGGGCCAGAGGCAGAGGGAGAAGCAGACTCCCTACTGAGCAGGGACCCCAATGTGGGTCTTGATCCCAGGACCCTGAGATCATGACCTGAGCCGCAGGCAGACACTTAACCAACTGAGCCACACAGGCTCCCCTATTCTGATGCTTTTTTACATATTGCCTTCTGGCATGCATTTTTTATGCCAGCATTATTTTGGCTTCCCTTCTTTGACCCATCTTATTGTTTACTTAGTGTTCTAATGAAATTTCTTTTCCCCCTTTTTTTCTTTGTCTACGTAGGCTCATAGAAGTCCTAATGGAATCCTAGGGCTGGGACTCCAAGCAAAGCCCAAAATCCTGCAAAAGCTGACCTTGGCAGTTAGCAGGGTCAGGTAAGAGACCAAAACAGATGATCTGGACATGAATATTGAATCTGCAGCCAGTTGCCAAAAAAAGATTTAGCAGGACTATTTAGAATTTTGGTAGGGGGTAATTTCAAGACAGTGGTCCCAGTAGAATCATTGATAGTTTCCAAGATCCAGTGTCAGGGTCAGTATAACAATAACTAGGCTGCTCCTGCAGCATGACTTGAGGGGTAACTGCAGCACTTCAGGTAGGGTGACCACTCTTTCCAATTTGCCCAGGACTGAGGGATTTCCCTGGACATGGGACTTTCAGAGCTAAAACTGGGAGAGTCCCAGATAAACCAGGATGAGTCGGTCATCCTAAACCCAACACCTCTAGTTCCTTTCTCAGTGTCTGATATTGGTTCTTCACTCTTCCAACAGATCCTGTGACCTATCTCAGTTCTATCCTAAAAAACCTTTCCTGTTCATATTAGCACACGTCTGTTTCTTATTTCACCATTGCAGAACCCTGACTGGTGTAGAAATTGGCACAGGGTGTGAGTTGTGGGCGAGAAATCTTCAGGGAAATCAGATAATCTGGTATTAGTTATCTGGCTAAGTGAAAATTCATTTAATATTCAGAGCAAGACTATTAGGTGGAAGAGTAAGTTAAGTTCTCACTGGTGGTAGTCTGAAATGAAGTGCTCATCGAGGGTTGGCTTTGAGGAAAATGTGGTCACTGCTCTAAGAAAAGTAGGAAGAACATGAAATGTGGAGAATTGAATGTGTAGTGGCTGCTGGGGATAGCACTGCACGGTTAAAAAAAAGGAGAGAGAGAAAGATGGCCCGCTGCAATCCTTTAATACTGGATAAGATAATAATCACTAAAACCTGGGAATTTTCCAGAATTCATGATAAAGAAACTCTAATTTTCAGCAGCTGCACAACTAAAATAATGAAAATCTAAATGCCACGTTCAAGCCTAAGTGTTGTTGTATTCTAAAATCAGTCAAATTCTGTCTCTCTTAATTTCTTCTGTCAAACTGAAGACATTAATCAGAAAAGAATGGGATCCTGAAGCAAAGCAATGGGGCATAATCACTGGATTTGTCCTACTGCAATGCCCAATCACTCCTAAACTGCCTTTGTCCCCCAGAGAACCTCTGCTTCCTTAGCTGATGGAATTATTCTGCAACACAAAAGGAATTTTCTTCCTGGGCCCTCCTCCCCTTCTTATCCCTTTGTCTCCATTTCTCTAACTAGGACGAACTCCCAGTTTATCCAGGAAACAAAGCTTTACATAGCAAAAAAGTTAATTTAATTTACAACCTTGTGATGAATACCTGAAATAGATCATGGGAGTACTTGATGAAGGAGGAAAAAACCAGTAATTTTTAGATTAAGCGGACTTTAGCCACATGGGTGCACTTACCAAAAATTCTAGATCCCATGTGCTGAATTAGCAGCTAAAATCCAGATTGCACAGTGCCACGTGACAGCACTGAGATGATAAAAAGTTTGGTAGATTCCAGAGGAAGGAATCCAAAGACAATGGAGATTGAAATAAATGAGTGAAATTTTCTTGTTCAGGCCTCCACTCAAGCAAACTGACTCATAAAGGACCTAGTAGATACCCTTACCCCAAGACCTTTTGAAACACATTGGGAAGGGGAGTGCAAACATTTCTAAAAAATTATTTTAGTAGCTGGTGGGAGAAGGAGCAGTTGAGATGATCTCCCTGGAAGAATAGGAATGAGAAGGTAGCAGAATTGCAGAGGCCATAGACTAACTTTCAGAGGACCATTGAGTGTGGGGGTTTTGAGAGCAGCACTGTGCCCTAGTAATCTGAACGGTGCACACTGCAGAGGTATTTGACAGGGCTTAACTGATCACAGGGGCTGAAGAGCAAAAACAGATGGGCATTCCACTCACATCCTATTAGATTTTTATAACCAACCATAGTAGGGACTTGCGACATCTCACCCAATTTCTATTCTTAAATTATTTCATGGATTCACAGACTCTTAAATAAAGAAGAAGCCTGATAACCTTGAGGATGTTACTATTACAATTGCAAATACTGCTAGTTCTGTAAATCTTCCTCCGTAAGGAAGGAGACAGCGAAATAACTCAGAAAACTGTGGATTCTTTTTTTCTGCCTATGGCTCTGAACCTTACTCTAAGGGTAATTATCTGTTTTTGCTAGGTATATAGAAAGTCACCATGATCCAGAAACACAACTTATAAGGGATAATAATAAATGGCATTGTAATATCTGTCTATATCATAATAGAGCCTGTAAGATCCAAGAATTCACATGCTTACTTTCCCAGTTCTTGAATGCATAGCTGAAATACATTCTCAGCAACTGACAGACTTCTACTTTAGCTTCCCGGACCACAAGGCTGTTTTGATACGAAAGGTCATATAGAAGTATCTGGAACTTCCTTTACATGTCAACATAAATAAGAATAATTGCATTCCTACTGGAATCACAGTCATTACCACTGCTATGAAAGATGTGAAATTTGCAAAGGCAGTGATTCTGGTCACATCCCTTCTAGTTCTCCAGCTCAGCAGGTGCAGGAGTAGATAAGTTTGGGAGACTAGTGGAGGACTACCAACGAACATAATCAGATAGACTTCAATTGTAGCTGATGCTGCAAATGACTAAAACCTCAATACCTGGCATGCACTTATTGATCTGAAGTGTGCTCTTTTCTCTCCATCTACTTTGCTGTCATTTTGAAGGAATGTACACTTTTAATGTTTTGCCTCAGGATTCTCTCAGCCCTGTGGCTCTGAGACACAATTTAGCTGGGAGAGAACCTGACCACTTCTCAATCCATAGAACCACTTCCAGGTCCACATCATTGAAAGTATCATGTCAATTAGACTTGGACAACAAGAAGAAGCAGATGTCTTAGACACCCTCAAGAGGGTGGGAGATAAAATCCATGGAAATAGAAGAGTTTCCTGTTCTTGAAGTTTCTAGAGATCAAGTGATCTGGGATGTATCAGGATATTACCTGGAAGGTAAAGAACTCATTGCTGCCTCTTCTACCTCTTATTGTTATGTCATAACTACTTGACTTTGGAGCCAACACGCACCATATTTGGGTAAATGCATTAGTTACATTTACCAGGCGACCAAAAGGCTGTCAACTGTGGGTGTGTCCCAAGACCAGAAAAGTATCTGCAGCTGGTTTTGGCCAAACTACAAGCAGCCCCTCTCCTTGACCCTTACAAACCAGACTATTCTATAACAGATCAAATTGCTGAATGAAGACAGTATAAAGGTTTTGAGATTATGGGGCAAAGTTATGCTTTCTTGGGCACACACTTTTTTTTCCCTTTGGAAACAAAATTCTGCCTCTGCTAGAGGCTGTGTATATTACTATATAGCCCAAGCTGTCTGCCATGAACTGGGTGATTTCCTTCCCACCTCCCCAGCCTGGTTAGTCTGGTGCCCAGAAACAAAGAAGTAATGCGTCCAAGTCTGAAAGGAGAAGATGCCAACAACACTAGCAGATCACATCTATCTATAACCTCAAAAGGAACTGCTAATTGTGAAGAAAAAGACAATCCCACCATTTGCAGAATGACTGTAGTTGTTTCACACACTGTGATTTTTGTTGTTGTTCATTTGGTTTGGTTTTTGCTGTTGTTTTGTCTTCTGCTTTTCTTTGTTCCTCCAGATTCGAGGAACCGAGAGCCTATTTGGTGGGTATACTTTTTACAACCGCTTTATGGTGCTCTGAACTCTTCACAATAAGGCAAACAGAATTGCAAGAAATTATCTTGGAAAACTACAAAAGCCCTTGCCTCCGGAACGGAGAGTGGTGTGGGTAATGAAATTCAACAGCTTGGAATTTTTGTGCCTTTCATAGAAGTATATAACCCGCTCCCCAAACTGTCATGCATAATTTGATACAAATGGGTTATCTGCCCTTTTGATTTAAACACAGAGCAGAACTGGCAGGAAAAAAAAAATAATAAGTCACCTGTAAGTTATTGAGAAGGTGGTCGGCTCTCTGGGAGTCAGGATAAGGGTAATTAGCTGGGAAGTCCACACTGTAATTTGCCTGAAGAGAAACAAATGAAAAAAATTATATACTCTGTGTGTGTGTGTGTGTGTGTGTCGCTGTACGTGTGTTTACATTTTCAGCACGACTATTGCTTTAATCTGCCAAGATTCCATTTTCTCTCTCTGACTTTGAGTAAAACCGAGGTGCCATTGCCAATATTGTAATACTTATTTAATGGGCAGCAGTGGGTGGCAGCCTTTTTTTTTTTTTTTTTTAACTTGCTGAATTTCTCTTATTCCTTGCCAGGCACAGCTTTCACCCCCTTATATCCACTGAACTTTGCAGAACAAGTCAGCTGTAAGGTGATTTTGCATGCCTCTTATTTTTCAGCTCCCAGTAATTTGCTCAACAAATAACAGAAAGCCCAGTTATTTGCTGCGAGCACGAAGGCCATTTCCTCCACTTGGAAATATAGGATTCGTCACTTAGATCTCAAATCTTGAGGACGCTGTTATTTTTTTTCCCGACATTTTAATCTTTTCCTTTGCCAACTCCAGTTACAACATATTTTCATATTTCACCTTTTCTTTCACATTTCCTTTTCGTCATCATGTTAAGATTGAGGCATTTTGTATTTATTCTTTCATTCTAAACGTGTTGACCAATTTGTTTCTGTCTCCCAAAACCAAGCTTGAGGCAGAAAAATATGCATGTCTGTGTAAATTTTACAAAGTGGAAGCAATGACGAATTACATTTCAATAACATTGAGAAATCCATTTGATGGGTGAGTATACTGACCTGTCAAAGGCTGTTTGAAAGATGGGTGTAGAATGTAGTAACCCTTGACATCTATGTAAACTCCTGAACCCATGGACACCAACCCTATACTGTGTTTTTAGATGAAATTATATGCTAAAATATAACTTCAAATGCACACAGCCCCCTCAAAGGCCGCAACACTAGGAAAACAGAAACATATGAGATGCAGATGTCTCCCCTCTGGTAGCCCTGTTGGATCTTCGTCAGGCTGGTTGCCCTCCCCTGAGGACTGGTACTCTGCAGGCCACTACCCCCTCCCTCCCTCATCATCGCTGCCAACAACTGTTACATTCACTCCAAACCAGCAAACCAGCTGTATCTTGGCCGATGGTCTGAACCCTCTCCTTTCATTAGCGTGGCACTTAATATAATGCTAGATAACGCTGTTCTCCCAGCGTTAGTGGGAAAGGGTAGGGAGATACTGCCCACTCCACTTATTCCTGTTTCAGTATAGTGAAATATAAAGTAGAAGATGTGCTTTCTCTTCCCCAGACCTCCTTTTTGCTAACACACACCATTCACATTATACCCTCTGCTCATATTTACTGGGAAAGTGAATCCTTCCCACGTTTACCCGGCAGCTCAGGATTAAAATTCGTGTTTCAGGAAAATGGCAAATTACAGACTGTTACAGACCTTGGAGGTGTCACATTAAAGAAAAGAGGAGTGGTAGCATCTCTCTATCCTGTCTGGAGTAAGTGTTTCACTACTTTATGATACAGATTGTTAGTAACTTCTGAAGGAGTCAGTGGCTAAGAAAGGAAGTTTTTTTGTTTTTGTTTTTGTTTTTTCCCCAGGAGGAAGAAACTTGTTTGTGACCTTTTTTTGTGTCTCCCATACCATGCTGGGCAGATGGCAGGTGCTTAATATTTAATCATTTAAGTTATTATTTAAGGAAGCAAATCAACATCAAGTTGAGGAAATAATTTATTGGATTTTAAAAATAACATCTTAGGGGAAGAAAGGGATAAAGAAAGGGGGGTATTCAGAAGCATGAGAGACTATAGACTCTGAGAAACAAACTGAGGGCTTCAGAGGGGAGGGGGGTGGGGGAATGGGATAGGCTGGTAATGGGTAGTAAGGAGGGCACGTATTGCATGGTGCACTGGGTGTTATACGCAACTAATGAATCATCGAACTTTACATCGGAAACCGGGGATGTACTGTATGGTGACTAACATAATATAATAAAAAAACATTAAAAAAATAAATAAATTAATAATAAAAAAATAAAAATAACATCTTGATTCTCACATGTTCCAGAAAAATGGAGAAGGGGAACTTGTCTAAGGAAAGAGAATATTTAAAGCATGAGTAACTGTCAATTTTATATTTATATATAATAAATTTGCATATCTTAATATAAGCTTACATTAGCTTACTAGCTTTCTTTTCAGTTTTTGAAAAAAAGTTTTAGAGAAGTTAAAAGAGGTAGCTCGTCTCCATTTACAAGTGGAAGCTAACAATTTGTGTCATTTCTCTACAAGGCAAGGCACTGAGGGAAAGAGTTTAAAATCACTGTTACCACTTTGTGGCTATTTCATCTACATACAGGGCTAAGGAAAGTGGAAGTAGTTAAATAGAGAACGCAAAATTGATAGTTCTGTACATGCTGACCAAAGAGAGCCTCATTTAATTCCAATGAGGCCATAGTTAAGGAAATGAGGGGAGCCTGACTGTTTAGAAGTTTGTTTAGATTGGGGCCCCTGGGTGGCTCAGTCCATTAAGCATCTGCCTTCAGCTCAGGTCATGATCCCAGCGTCCTGGGATCAAGCCCTGCATCAGGCTCCCTGCTCAGTGGGAAGTCTGCTTTTCCCTCTCCCTCTGCCTGCTGCTCTCCCTGCTTGTGCTCTCTCTCTCTGACAAATAAACAAATAAAATCTTAAAAAAAAAAAAAAAAAGTTTGTTTAGATTACTTGGTTTTAGAGAAACAGAGATTGGCTTTAGTCATAAATTGTTCAAGAGAATTACTAAGTATTTTATAAAAAGTGTAGGTGAGTGAATTTCTGTGGGATATCTGATATTCTGTTATCAAAATCTGACCTGAAAACTCTCGATGGCAGTGACCCACCTGCCAGGGTATCCTTATTTCCTTCCCTAATACAGACACAGATGCTGAAATCTATATACATATGTATTCCAAAGAAAATAGAAAATCCATTTTCCAAAGCAAATAGAGTTATGATCAATATTTTTAAGCAAGGAGAGAAAAATCATTCATAAAAATTAGTCAATTCAATTTCATGGCTTATATACATCAAAATACAGCTGTTTGACCAGATGTTTTACTTATTTTGTTGGCTATATTATTGCAGTGTGATTGAGTCTTTTTTTCTCCAACGCTAATAATACAGTTACTCTTTATAAAAATAAGCTCATCTGATGGCAACTATAAATGTGTATGTTAGTTTTTAGTAGTGGTAATAATTTAAGATTTACTATGAAATAATTTTTGGAGAAAAATATGAAAATTACTGACAGTTTTCTAAAAGTACCATCAGAAAGACTGCAATACGAATTGGTTATTTATTGAAACATTTGACAACTATACAGTTCTGAATATCAAAGGGCACAATAGTAAGTATAAACAATCATCTCGCAAATTTTAAAGGGCATAGAGGCCAGACACCTGGAATCATGATGCCTTTGCCTTTATGCTTCTCAAGCCTAAAGACCCTTCCCTATGTCTTATGTCTTATCACTTCCCTTTTCTCCTTTTAACCAAAACGAAGGGGCCTCCCAGTGTGATTTACTCCAGGCCTTAAACCTACCTCAGATTTGGCCCTGAACGGTGCCTTTGAAGGCTAAAGGAGGTCCAGATGAAAGAGGGGCTGTCTGGAAAAGTCCACAGAGAAATGCATTACGGAGATTAACATGCCACAACCTCTTAATCAAAAACCCTGAACAAAAATCAACGGGCAACAGAGGCTGCTTCCAGAAGTTGTTGAAGTAAAACTGTGAGAGAAAGGACATCTGGACAGGAAGGAGGGGTTGAAATAATCTCTACAACTCCATGCTGACTAAAGGAAAATTAGAAAATGCAAAATCCTGGGAATGGAAAAAAGAATATTAAGCAGTGTCTTAAATTAATGTGGGGATTATTTTTTTATGGATATACATATTATGCTGCATTTTGACAGGGAAACTTCTTTTTGTACACCTACCACGTTCTAAGCACTATTACTTGCTATTGTTCCCCCTTATACTAGTCTGTTGGGATCAGTGAGATGCTCTGTATGTGGATGAGGAAGTTATTGTTAGATGGAACAGGATTTGGTCAGTCTTGAGTGTGAATGCATAGAACTTCAAAGAGTTATGGCTGAAAAGTATGAGACCCAAAATTCAAACTGAAGTCTAGTTCCAAAGTCCAGGCTTTTTTCACTAAACCACATTGCTTCCTAAACTTTTTTTACTTTAAACTGTAAATAAAAATCATAGGAACACTCTTGAAAGAGAAGAACACTTAATATTTATTTTTATGTAAGTGCAACATTAAAATTATGACTCACGTATTTACTGTGCATCAGAATTACCTGGCAAAAAAAAGGAGATTCACTGGTCCACGTCAACAACCCTACTCAGTAGCTCTGAGGTAGTCTTTAGGTACACTGAACACACTTTTAGAATCACTAGTGTTTTAATTATGGCCCTTCATTGCCAACAACTGAAAGTGACTTTGGCTGAAATAATCAGAAAGCAGAATACTTCTGTCTGGCAAGCAGAAACATGGCCTTCCACGATATCTAAACTTTAATCCCTGGGGTCTGGGAATTTGTTGCCTTACATGGCCAAAGGGACTTTGCAGGTGTACACTAAGGATCTTGAGATAGACATGGGGTGATTACTCTGGTTTTACAGGTGCACCCAGTATAATCACCAGAGACCCCCGTCAGTGAAAGAAGAAAGTAGCTGAATCAGAATCAGAGAAGGCGATGTGCTGAAAGGAGCAGAGAGGAAGAGGATGGTGTGGGGATGGAAGCACAGGTTGGAGAGACACAGTTGCTGACCTCGGTGGTGGAGGAAGGGGCCACAAGCCAAGGAATGCATCTTCTAGAAGATGGAAAAGGAATGGAAACAAATTCTCCCCTAAACCCCTGAGAAGGAATGCAGCCCTGCCAACACCTGGATCACAGCCCAGTGACTCTCATTTTGCACTTCTGACATCTGGAATTGTAAAAGTAATAAATATGTGTTGTTTAAACCACTACATTTGAAGTCATTTTTTTTTTTTACAGCAACAATAGGAAAGTAATACAGAAGCGTATTAAAGTGTTCAGCTTTATGTGTATCTCTGCGAGACAGACATGCCTTGGAGATATGGTACATACTGTTCCAGATCACTGCATAAGGCAAATATTGCAATAAAGTGAGTCAAATAAATTTTTTGGCTTCCTAGAGCATATGAAAGTTATGTTTGCATTACATTAGTCTACTAAGTGTGCAATAACATCATGTCTAAAAAACCAATGTACATAGCTTAATTAAAGAATACTGTATTGTCAAAAAATGCTAACCATCATCTGATCTTCCGGTGAGTAGTAATCTTCTTGCTGGTGGAGGGTCTTACCTCAGTGTTGATGATTGCTGACTGATCAGCATGGTGGTCACTGGAGGCTGGGGTGGCTGTGGCAGTTTCTTAAAATAAGACAACAATGAAGTTTGCCACATCAATTGACTTTTCCTTTCACAAATGATTTCTCTGTAGCATACCATGCTGTTTGATAGCATTTTACTCAAAGTAGGACTTCTTTCAGAGTTGGGGTCAATTCTTTCAGACCCTGTAGCTGCTTTGTCAACTAAGTTTATGTAATATTCTAACTCCTTGGCTGTTATTTCAACAGTCTTCACAAATTCTTCACCAGGAGTAGGTTCCATCTCAAGAAACCACTATCTTTATTCATCCACAAGAAGCAAATCCTCAACCACTAAAGTTTCATCATGAGATTTTGGCAATTCACGCCCATCTTCAGGCTCCACTTCTAATTCTAGTTCTCTTACTATTTCCACCATCTCTACAGGTACTTCCTCCACTCAAGTCTTGAACCCCTCAAAGTCATCCATGAGGGCTGGAATCAACTTCTTCCAAACTCCTGTTCATGTTGCTATTTTGACCTCTTCCTATGAATCATGAATGTTCTTAACAGCATCTAGAATGATAAATCCTTTCCAGACAGTTTCAATTTACTTTGCTCAGATCCATCAGAACAATGGCAGCTATAGCTACCACTGTATTTTTTAAATAAGAAGACTTGAAAGTTGAAACTACTCTTTTACCCAGGGGCTGCAGAATGGACACTGTGTTAGCAGGCATGAAAACAGTATTGATCTCATTATACATTTCCATCAGAGCTCTTGGCTGACCAGCTGCACTGACAGCAAGAAGTATTATTTTGAAAGAAATCTGTTTTTTCTGAGCAGTCATACTCAACGGTGTGCTTAAAATATTCAATAAACTATGTTGTGAACAGAGGTGCTGTCATTTGGCCTTTGTTGTTCTGTTTATAGAATAGCACACAGCTAGAGTAAACTTAGCAGAATTCTTGAGAGTACTAGGATTTTTGGAATGGTCAATGAGCATTGGCTTCAACTTAAAGTCACCAGCTGCATTAGTCCCTAATTAGAGAGTCAGCCTGTTCTTTGCAGCATTAAAGCCAGGCATTGACTTCTCCTCTTTAACTATGAAAATCCTAGTTGTCATCTTTTTCTAATAGAAGACCGTTTCATCTGCACAGAAAATCTGTTGTTGAGTGTAGCCACCTTCATTAAATATTTTAGCTCAATCTTCTGGAGAACTTTCTGCAGCTTCTACATCAGCATGTTGCTACTTCACTTTGTACTTTTATATTATGGAGACAGCTTTTTTCTTTAAACTCTGTGAATGAACCTCTGCCAGCTTCAAACTTTTCTTCTGCAGCTTCCTCCCCTCTCAGCTTTCATAGAAATAAAGACAGTTGGGGACTTACTCTGAACTAGGTTTTGGCTTAAGGGAGTGTCATGGCTGGTTTGGTCTATCCAGGCCACTAAAATTTTCACCATATCAGCAATAACACTGTTTTGCTTTGTTATCATTCATGTGTTCACTGGGGCAGCACTCTTAATTTCCTTCAATAATTTTTCCTTTGCAATTATAACCAGCTAACTGGCACAAGAGATCTAGTTTTGGTCTGTCTAGGCTTTCAACATCATCTCCTCACTGAGCTTAATCATTTAGTTTTTGATTTAAAGTGAGAGGCATGCAAATCTTCCTCTCACTTGTACATTTAGAGGCCATTGTAGGGCTTTTAATTGGCCTAATTTCAATGCTGTTGTTTCTGGGGGAATAAGGAGGCCTGAGGAGAGGGAGAGAGACAGGGGAATGGACAGTCGGTGGAGCAGTCATTACACACACAGCATTTATCAATTAAATTTGCTGCCTTATATTAAGGACGCAGCTCATGGTGTCCCAAACAACTGTGACAGCAACATCAATAATCACTGATCACAGGTTACCATAACAAAAATAATAATAAAAAAGTAAGAAATATTGTGAGAATTACCAAAATGTGATGCAGAGACACAAAGTGAGTAAATTCTGTTGGAAAAATGGTGCCTCTAGATCTGCTGCACATGGAGTTGCCATCAACCTTCAATTTGTAAAAAAAGTAATATATGCAAAACATAATAAAGTGAAGCGCAATTAAGCAAGGTATTCCTGTACATGAAGTTATACTTCTGGGTGGGACACACGCTATCTGTTCTCTGGGCGGATCCCTTTACATCCCATTATCCCATTACCAGTTTAGTGTGCCCTTGTCCTGACTGCTCATTACATTCTTCTCATGGCTTAATACCTTTAACTTGGGAACTTTTCCAGAGGATTTCCCTTGGGCTACTGCAGCAGAAGTTTATGTTGAGAGTTTAAGTGGCCCAAACCTCTTTCACACCCCAAGAAATACACTCTCACATTCAGTAGTGGACCTCTTTAGGAGCGTTTTCTTCTCCATGCAAATATGCATAGTTGTCTTAATCCTGCTAACTCCCTGATTACATTTTCATAGATATTAGATGTTTAGGTAATATGTTTCAAAGGAATGCATTAATGAATGAAAAAAAAATATCCCTAACACGACTAGACTTGTTTAGTTCTGACTGATGTAATCAAATTATCCCAATAAATATATATTATTCCACACCACATACACTAAGAAAAATAAGGAAATTTATTTAAATGGTGTGTTTTCTTTTTACTATTAATGGGGTGTGATAAGTAGGGATGTATTTTGGCTCTCTCTCTGGCGTACTTACACACATGAATAACATCCACTGAAGTTTCTTCTCAGCCAAGAGTTACTCTAAGAGAAATTTCATCATTGGTGAAATGACAATAGTTGTCTGGCTCAACAGTGAATTTGTAAATCATGCACAAAAGACCCATAAACTGTTCGGTGTACTTAGCTTTAAATATGGCAATTGAGGAAACTATGTCCACTTGAACAGAAAATGCCAGAAAGCCAACAGACCGACGTTCAAATTATTCAGACTCATTCAGGATATATCCATGCTTTCCTCGGCTTGCTAGACATGATTCAGCTTAATGACAAAAGAGGCTATACTGACTTGAATCTGCCTACTTCTACTGCACCATCTCTAATATCACCATTTTGGCTGAAATAATACTTCTCTCAAAATGATTTTTTTAAAGATATAGGAATATAAGACATTTTATAAGCTACTTATTTTTTTTCTTATTTTAATTTAAGAAAAACTAAGTCAGGGGCACCTGCATGACTCAGTTGGTTAAGCATCCAACTCTTGATTTCTGCTCAGGTCTTGATCTCAGGATTGTGAGTTCAAGCCCTGCATTGGGCTCCACGTTGGTGTGGAGACTACTTAAAAAAAAAAAAAAAAAAGTAAGGCAGAAATGGATAATTAATTATGATAAAAACAATATTTTATTTAAATCACTTATGAACTAGGTACTTTTAGAAAATTATAGTGTTTATAGTTTTGGGGTGCAGTAATACCAAAATCTGTTGATTTTGAAACAGAATAAAGTAAAGCATTCAATTTGTTTAAGGGGCTTAATTTAAGATAATAGAGAACTTCAAAAATAATTTGAGAAATTACTGGCTCACTAACAAGTAGTGGAAACATTGGCTATAATAAGAAAAAATGAATTAGAACTATACCTCATGTCATACACAACAACAAACACCTAATGGTTTAAAGAACTAAAAACAAAACCACTATTAAAGAAAAATATAAAATAAAAGTTAAGATAACTTTGAATTATAAAACTTCTTCCTAAAACGAACCAAAATCAAAAACCACAAAGGAATAAAAGAACAGATTTGACTATGTCAAAATATAAAATTGAACTACTAAATCATTAAGTTATAAATTACAGTTAAAAAAATATTTGTACCATATTTAATAAACAAAAAATTAATATGCAGAAAAGGCAATATGCCAAATATATAGCATTCAAATATACAACTACGAAAATTTCACATATTCTAACAAAAAATGAGTGTGGTTTAATTAGCCAATTCACAGTCGAATAAATATAAATAAAAATAACATATTTATATCTTTATTCATAATCAGGAATATATGTATTAAAAAATCATTGTGAGATATCTCATTAGATAAACAAAAAATTCAAATGGCTGAAAAATGATGTGAGAAAATAAGAAGTGTCCTCTACTGTTGATGGAGTGTATATTAGAAAAGGCTAATATGCTGGTTTGGTAATATAACCACCAAAAATTTAAATGAGCCTATTCTCAAATTCAGAAACTTCCATTCTACAATATTATCCTTGATAAATATTTTCACAGGTGCACAATAATATTAATACAAAGTTTATTGTGATATTATCCCATAACTTTGAAATATTGAAACAACCTAAGTGCCCATCAAGAGGGGAATTGTATATTATATATTTTAGGATCTTCATCATACAGAACATGATGCAACCGTTAAAAATATTGAAGTCTTTGAGAAACGACATTGAAACATTTCCAGAACATATTGTTCAACAAAAAACCAAGTCTCAGAACATACATATCATGAACCTATATATGCTTAAAAAAAATAAGCTATTTGTGTAAAATGCATACACGTAAATGCATAGAAAGGATATTGACCAGTCCATTAACTGGACATGTCTCTTTGGAGCGGATTGTGTGAGGAAAAGAAAATGAAGGATATTCCATTTTTATGTCTTAAAATGTAGTGTGACTGTTATATAATATGAAATATATGTATTTTATTATTAAAATGGCAAAAATAAGTTCTTTAAGAAGCATTTCCACATTTTGAACTTAGAACTAAAACCTTCATTGATGTGAGAATATTCAAATCTTTAATAACTAATTACCCTTTAAGTCATATTATTTTTCTTACCAGAGAGCACCAGCAGGTCTCTCTGGTCATTAAATCAATTATGTAAATTAAATATCTGCTATAAAATACATAGCAAACACAAGCTTTTTAAGACAATCACTACTAATGTCTTATAGCCTAACTTGGCACGCATAGCTTTCCACTTGAAAGATTCTGAAATTCCACAATGATATTAAATTTAATTATAACTTAGGAATTTTGAAATTAAGAAGAGAAATTCATTTTATGTTCCTATTTCTCCTCTGTACTAGACTTTTAATTCTTGATCCACTGGCTTTGATTTCACTTTGAGGTTGTCTTCTTTCTCCTTAGCAAAGCAATCCGGCAGAGACTTAATTTAGGAGCACTTTCTCATTTTTCTTCTAACCTTCTTTGGCTTGGTTTTATATCAGTGGGTCTCTGATACACTCCTATGATCCTCTAAATAATTTATTGCTTTGCTTTGAGAAGTATTTGACTCTCCTCCATTTGGCCATTCCTTCTAGGCTAAAATTCAATATGTATCCAAGATGAAATTCAGCCTTGAGAAGTAAAACACCACTATGGACATCCTAGGATTACATCTCAGAAACACATGGTTGGGTTGACATTATATGCAATATTTCTATGATTCCAGAAACAGAAGAAAGAATTTCCTCGAGATTCAGCGTGACGAACAACGAAATAAAATGATTGTGGTGAGCCTCAGCCCAACGGCGACATCCCAGGAAACTGACAGAATTGAGGCAGCTCCTAGGACGTCAACGCAAAGGTTGACAGAGCCTGCCAAGGAGCCAGATGCTGCTGTCAGAGGCAGGAAAAATGGACCGCAGTTTGGTGTCTGTTTCCTGTGATTAGCATCAGCGGCACCCGTCACTCCCTTTTCTAGATTAATTAGTAAAATCTGGTGTGAAGAATTTCAGTAAAATGTTTGTTCAAAAGGGGGAAAAGAAACATCTGTTTCAGAGTTGTTTTTTTCCCCTTAGTCCAAGTCTGTCAAATGTG
This sequence comes from Ursus americanus, assembly GCF_024610735.1. Taxonomy (NCBI): domain Eukaryota; kingdom Metazoa; phylum Chordata; class Mammalia; order Carnivora; family Ursidae; genus Ursus; species Ursus americanus. The sequence continues at coordinate 29,342,063 of NC_142152.1, read as the reverse complement.
TGTATATGTGCCTATACTGTTTTTTATATTTTGTTTCTCTGCTTACAGTTTGGGACATTAAAACAGTGCTGTTTGCGTCTTATTTCAGGACACTTTTCCCCATATTAGATCCATAGATCACGATTCCATGGTTTCTGCTTTTCCTTTTCTTTCTTTCTTTCCTTTACTTTCTCTCTTTCTTCTTTCTTTCTATTCTTTGTCTTTTGTTTGTTTTAATGATAAAAGCAGCCCTTTATGTCCTAGGTCAGTTTTATTTAAGAAGCAACGCGTTAAGGACCAGTAAGTAACACATTCCGGGGCAGAAAGCTCAAATAGAACCCTGCTCTACTGAAAAAAGCCAAGGAGACTATGAGCTGAAATAACTTTCTTACCCTTAAATGAAAGGGCTGTTTGAAAAAATGCAGGTTTCTTTTCCCCTTCAACCCCTCATGTGACAGTTATTGGTAGATTACAAAACAACAACAACAACAACAAACCTGAGGGGCTAAAGGCTAGTACACAACACAATGAAGGTTACGGTTGTTAATTTAAAACCCTGCTTATAGTTGAAAGTCTTCCTCCTTTCCATGAGAACACGATGAAGAGAATTCATGCTTGAATAGAGTTGCCCATTCTGCATGTACCTGTGAGGTCTATTACCTTACTTTGTCTCTCCGATAAAATTGAAAGATGAGGAAAGTGGGCATCACAGACTTCCCAAAGGCAGGCGGCTGAAAAGTGCCGGAATGGGGAATGCTGGGTTTCTTTCTCCACTTCCAGAAATCTTTCAATTCTACCACCAAGCCTTCCAAAGAGTATCATCTACTAGAGAAAAATATATATCAAAGATGCATACAAATGTTGGTGTGATTGGTGTGACTATTTAGAAGGCTGGGTGAAATACCGTACTTTAAGAAAGAATGGTTAGATGAATAGACGAATACGTTATAACTGCCACCAGGAATTTCATTATCTTATTTTTTCTCGTTTGTTTTAAAGGATGTGTCAGACTGCATTAGGGTTATTTAAACAAGGATGTGCTATTTGAGTCACTAGTATCAGATTACTTTTGTATCCATCATCTCATAGGTTTTCGAGTCCTATTTGTATAAGAAGCTGGGCAAGCCATGTGCTCAAGGTCAGGTATGAGTGTTAGAGTTGACACACTAATGAGGCGTTCTTCTTCTGAGCCCGTTCACTGAACATCTCTATCACATTCATCTCTCTCTCCATCTCTATTCAGCTACTTATAAAATGTCACATGTCCCTCATCTAGCAAAATATAATTAACTTCAATAGCCTTTTCCTGGGAAAATTATACACATGTGTTTCCACTGCGTGTACAGGGGTGTACATGGGCAACATCTCCATGACCTTAGACGGCCCCAGGGTGACCTCAGAGGGGTTCTTGGTTCTAGCACTTTCAGATGCCTGTGCTTTGTTAGTCAATAGCCAAAGACGATAAACATCTAATTAGTTACAAAATTGGATATAATCTTTTTCAGTGTTAATGCATGCACAAATTACAGCTTATCTTAAAAGAGATGTCATCATATACTGTTCTGAGAAAGGAACATAGCAGATAGTTAAAATATTTAGAAGTATTATTTCTTCGTAGGAGTATTGTCTATGGTTTGAAGATTTGCCTTATGGCCAATTTGAAATCTCTTTATCGAGCTTTCAAAGACAGCCCAAATCTCCTATTTGCTTCTCCCATGATTTAGTAGTATAATTGGGGGAATATTAATACATATTTTTCCTAATTCCAAGTCATGCCCATCTTTAGGTGGATAAGGGTCTACAGATGCAGAAGCCTCAGAATAGATGTGCTATTTCATCCTTCAATTAAAAACCAGACAGGGCCGATTTTTGTGGCTAGTGAAGATAAGTCTAAGAAGCCATGTCCAGGGCCTGAGAAAGAACAGCAGGCTCCGTGATGATCGTAGCCCTTATACTTGAAATTTTCAAGGTAAAGACCATATGTGTGACAGCTGGAATTACTTTTTTTTCACCCTAATAGTTCATTTACCTAAATCATTTTGACATTCCATTTATAACTAAATTATTAAATGGCTAAAGTATGGAACATTTAGTTCATTTTCATTTTAATGATATTATAATAAATATGAAGATATCTTAAATTTACCCCCAGTAACTGAGATATAAGATAGAATACATCAGGTGACGGTAAATCTGTCCTTACACTTACAATTGGCAACACCACATCACATACTTTGAAATATAGGGTTCATACATGCCACATATGCTGAGTATATGGAATCCAAATAACTAAACTTGAAGCAAATACGACACTGTGGTCAGCTGCGAACCCAATTGTGCGCAGTTTTTTGTCTGACAACTTTCTGCATCTTCACGCTGAATTTAGTTTTAACAATTAGATTTGAGACTAAACTGGAGAATTTCATTTAATTTTTTAAATTTAATAATGGCCTCGCTGATTATTTAATTTTCATCTTAACTTTCTGTTATCATACCAGATAGGAGGTTTTAACCACCCAAGCAAAAGCTTTGTTAGTAAAGTGAGTTGTCACGTGCTTGGAAAAGAGCCAGTGATATTTACATGCTGAAATTTTAAATTGTGGCACAACTTATCATGGAATCATTTTTTAAGGATGTATTTAAACAAACTTTGTTTCTTTGAACTGAATTTTAAGCACCATTTTACAGATAAAAAAGCACAATTGCAGGGGCGCCTGGGTGGCACAGCGGTTAAGCGTCTGCCTTCGGCTCAGGGTGTGATCCCGGCGTTATGGGATCGAGCCCCACATCAGCCTCCTCCGCTATGAGCCTGCTTCTTCCTCTCCCACTCCCCCTGCTTGTGTTCCCTCTCTCGCTGGCTGTCTCTATCTCTGTCAAAATAAATAAATAAAATCTTTAAAAAAAAAAAAGCAGCACAATTGTGATTTTTAATTAGAATTATATTTGAAACACTTTAAGAAAAACTGACACACATACTGTTAAATATGAGTAGCTTTAAAAATGAACACTTTTCCTAAAGAACTATGTGCATATGAAAACCCACAATAAATCTGTCATATTTTTAGGGCACCTGGGTGGCTCATTCAGTGAAGTGTCTGCCTTCAGTTCAGGTCATGATCCCGGGTCCTGGGATCGAGTTCCACATCAGGCTCCGTGTTCTGCAGGGAGCCTGCTTCTCCCTCTGCTACTGCCTCTCTCTCCCTCTCTCTGTTGCTTATGAATAAATAAATAAAATATTTTTTAAAAATCTGTCATATTTTTAGTACTACAATAACTGAAGGAGAAATTTTCATAAGAATTTCAAAATTCTGGAAGTTAAAATTTTTCTGAAAATAATGAAATATTTGGATTTTGAAATAAAATATGATGCAAAATGTTTCAAGTCTAAATAAAAAGATCTTAAAATGTAATTTGTAAAATTCCAATATATCAATTTTTGGAGAAAAGAAATTCTGTCATCAAGCACAATATTTGAAAATTAAGAAAAACAACTTGTTTATTTATTTGAGAGGGAGAGAGGGAAACAGGGAGAGAAGTGGGGGAAGGGGCAGAGAGTTAAGCAGACTCTGCACTGAGAGTGGAGCCAGATCCAGGGGCTAGATCTAGGGACCCTGAGGTCACAATCTGAGCTGAAACAAGAGTCAGATGTTTAACTGACTCTGCTACCCAGGCACCCCCCTTTTTTTTTATTATGCTATGTTAGTCACCATACAGTACATCATTAGTTTTTGATGTAGTGTTGCATGAGTCATTGTTTGCATATAACACCCAGTGCTCCATGCAATATGTGCCCTCCTTAATACCCTTCACCAGGCTAGCCCATCTCCCACCCCCCATCCCTCTGAAACCCTCAGTTTGTTTCCCAGAGTCCATAGTCTCTCATGGTTCATTCCCCCTTCTGTTTAACCCCCCCTTCATTCTTCCCTTCCTTCTCCTACCTAACTCCCTGCTATTCCTATGTTCAAGGCACCCCTAAAAAAAAATAAGTTTTGAGGAAAACAGGCAAGTATGGAAAATGCAGATCTGGTGAAACCTATTTGATACCATAGGAAAATGAATGTGTCATCAATTCATATATTTATTACCAATCCACTTTGAAAGATATTTTTCCCTATCGTTTTGTTTTTCTAGCTAAAAGGCAGAAACTAAATCACAGTTAAAGATGCAGCTTTCTATCTTCTATCACAATTGAAAAACTTTAATTACTATATAAGATCTCGCTATCAAAATGAAGTGAACCATTCATGTTTAATATGTTTTAAAAAAACATATTAATAATACTGAACTTGTACAATAATGTTTTATATTTACTTATAAAATGTTTTAAAAACCATTTCATGTTGTTAAACATAAAATTAATATAACAATTTTTGCAGTTTCAGAATGCAACTATACATAATTGTTCACATTTTTAAAAAAATATTTTAAAGTCAATAGAAGTATCTGTAGCATTCCTAACTATAAGGTTAGAAAGCTGACTAATATAAGCAAAGGTGACATTCTGGATCTTAAAGGGGTAAAATTGGAAATAGGATCTTGTCAATGATATGCGTGTTTTTTTTCGGATAATTTTTCAATTACAGTACTGTTGGAAACAACATAAATATAAAGTAATTGGGGTTTAGATTTTCCTATGAACTTCTATCATGATCATATAATTTTACTTCTGAAAAATTTTAATGATATGAAATTAAGGACAATAAGCAATCTTATGTCTTTAAATGTAAAGACACAACTTAGGTGTTGTGTATGTTTTCTAGTTTCATTTGTGTGTCTTTTTGAGTGTGTCATAGTTAAGAACAACTGTATTTTTAGTTTAGATTCAAATATCAGAAGAAGATGCAGTAAGATTTAAATAATGCTCATCTAATCTTAATTTCCTTTTTTATATTTCTTTTTTTAAAGAATTTCAACAAAGAGCTGTCTTTTATAATGAGAATGAATTGTTTTTATATGAAATGTATGCCACTATCTTCTTAACCAGCCTGATACAAAAGAAAATCCTTGAGATCTGGCTAGGTTAAAAAAATGTGGATTTACTTCTTCTTATATAATTTTACCACAGGTAGGACATCCTTCCTCCATCTTGTAATAGCAAAGAAATGGAGAACACACACCAGCTCTTAATGACCTCAAACTAGAAGTGACAAGGAGCATCCACTGGTGTGTACAGGTGGATACTGCCTGTGAAAGTTGGAATCACAAGGAGCAAATACAGATCTAAGGAGTTATATCCTGACAAATCCAATGTAAGTTGAAAATGCATTAAATAAACCTAACCTATTGAACATCATAGCTTAACCTAGCCTAACTTAAACGTGTTCAGAACACTTACATTTGACCACAGTTGGGCAAAATCAACTAACAAAAACCAATTTAGAATAAAGTATTGAGTATATAATATTTATTGACTACTAAACTGAAAGTGAAAAACAGAAAGGTCATACGGGTGCAGATGGATGTAAGTGTATTGGTTGTTTATCCTCAGTATTGTGTGGCTGACTGGAAGGAAGCTGGATTCTGGCACTGCCCAGAATCACGAGGGTATTGTACCACATTTCACCAGCCCAGGGAAAAAAATCAAAACTCAAAAATCAAAGTACAGTTTATACTGAATGTGTATGGCTTTCACACCATTATCAAGTGGAAAAACCATGAGTTGAGCCGTTGTAAGTTGGGAACTGACTGTAAATATTTGCCAAATGTTAACTCTATCTGGTACACACACTTATTCTATCAATACAGTATGGATTTAAGGTGACAAGTTTTCAACCTTGTTTAGTTTTCTAGATTAGCCCATTTATAGTGGGATCCCCATTATAGATCCCCATTATAGATCCTTATGTAACTATGATGGTCATCTTTATGTATCAATTTGGCTAGGCTATGGTGTTCAGTGATTTGACGAAACACCAATCTAGCTGTTGTTGTAAAGATATTGCCGTGATGTTGTTGTTTCTAGAAGTGAACCACATAAATCAGTAGACCTTGAGTAAAGCAGATTGTTGTCCATAATATGGGTGGGCCTTATCCAATCAGTTGAAAGCCTTAAGAAAAAGACTGAAGTCCCATGAAAGAGGAATAAATTCTGTTTGCCAGACTGCCTTATGCTCAATATTTCAAATTCAGATTAACTCAACTCTTGCTGGAGCCAACACTTTAAAATAAACAAGTCTCTCTCCCCCTCTCTCTGTCCTTATTTATATTTATGTATATATTTATAATTCTATATGATACATATATAAATGCATATGTATGGTCTCAAAAAGTAGTAAATACCGAATTTTCTATGTGCCAAATCTCAATTCTGACATAGAGGTAAATATTTGAAAGTACAAATCTCAGAAAATCCAAGGTAAATAGCACCTCCAATAATTTTCCACTAGAGACAAAAAGGAAAGAAAGAAAGAAAGAAAGAAAGAAAGAAAGAAAGAAAGAAAGAAAGAAAGAAAGAAAGAAAGAAAGAAAGAAAGAAAAAAAAAAGAAATGTCTACAGGCATCATCTCTGAAAGGACTCATCCCTTTATTTCATCTTACCTCCAATTATGCCTCTAGTGATAATTTGTTTCCTTACAAAACTAAAGGAAAACAAAAACAAAGAAAGAAAATTGAAGTATATTTTATTCCATGCCAACCCTTAGTTTGTAGTTTTCCATTACAGATATGATTACCTATCTGTGAGAAAAGGGACCTGCATTGGTAAATATCTTGTGAGGTTTGGCAACTTTGTTTAATCTTTCCCTATTTTGGTTTATCTTTCCTATTTCCTCTAATATATGTCATATTTTTCCTGGCTAGGCACTGAACAGGCTTCCCAGGTTTAATTTGTGTCCAGTGGGAGCACTATGTTTGCTTGGTTTTGAGGCTGACACTTCTCTTTGGATACTTACCATATGTTTTTACAATATATATTATACCATGTTCCTGTTTTCTCAGTACATATTTTTATATGTGGGGGTTAACTAGAGCAAAATGAACAGATTAAATTATATTTCAGTCATAGTCTGGCTTAATTTTCACTTGAATTCATTTCAAACTAAATGTTTCATCCCCATTCATCTTTTTGCATTCAACTATATCCCATGGATGCTTGCCATTTACACACCTGGTACTTTTCCCTCCTGGCAGATTCTTGGACTTGTCCTAGCTTTTCTAGTACTTTGGTAGAATTAAGGACATTATTTTTCTCAAAGGTGAGGAGGGTTTTGGGGGAAATTTAATGTAACTTATTTCCTTGCCAAAGAGATGTTATGGGTTTGAGAGGTAAATTTCATAGCTACAACTCTCCCTCCAGGGTTCCATACTTGTTATGAATGTAAATCTTCACAGTGCATTTGTGAGGGCTTAGAAGGTGGAAGCAGCATAGAGTCATTGCCAAAAGGCACCAATAAATAGCAGTGCTTTCAATGTCCATCTATTAACTAAGAAGTTCAGAAGACTCAAAAATATAATTGTAACACAACATCAACACTGCATCTTTTATTGTGCATTCACTGGATGCATAGTTTAACAACTAAAGAATTATGAGTTTTAACCATATTTTATTTTCTCAAAATGTGACAATGTTATGTTACTTTTGTTCTTCCCATCAATGTCCATTTCTATCTTCCCATGCTATACTTTAGCAAAATTGTTTTGTATGGTTTTATCAAATCTCCCAATAAGTCCTACTGCAGTTTAAATGATGGATTAAGATCAACAATAATGGAACAAACCTACCAGCCTTTTCTATCTCCAGTAGCTGGCATGCCTACATTGTAACAGGGCCGAATTCCCTATCAGAGGTAGCCTTGACCTCAATATAGATTAGTTCTTTCTGGGTAAAGATTTCACACCAAACAGAGAAAGACAAGAGCAAATTACAAGAGGTTCTTCAAATAGTTCCTGCAACCACAAATGTAATATGATTGGAGTGGGAAGCATTGTTAATGACACATGCATTTTCCCAGCCACATCCACACATTGATCAAAACCACTGTCAGTAGCAGTGTGTGTACGTGTGTGTGTATGCTAGGTATAAAACTCAATATTGAAATAATTATTAAGTATTGAAAAAATGTCCTAATTAAAGTAATATACACTTGGGGAAGTCAAGGTTACACTCTGATATCTGTCTTTTCTGTGTGTAGTGAACTAGACTGAAAAAGAGAACACCACTTCGCAAAGCACTAAAAGTGAATCAAAACTGTTTCCACCGTAACATGAAATCAAGTTAATTCAGTGACATAAAGAAAGATCTACCAAACTTTGGCTTAATACATGTTTCTAATAAATATTCTATGTCAATTTAATCTAAAGAAAAAATTATTTGGCAAAATACAAACAAAATACCTATTTGAATTACTGTTCCTCTTTCCACTTCCCATTTTAATTGATTTTTAGGGAATATTTTTTTTCTTTCTCTAGGAGCATACTCCTGGATCACAGTTCTCTAACAGAAAATCTGTGATTAAAAATATCATAAATATTTGTTATATATAAGTTTGTTATATGTATCTCATATGTGTGTTCATACAAAAATATATATATATACATAAATATGTATATGCATATGTACTCATACATATGAATAGTTTAGTGATTTATCAAACTGTGATCTCCTAGTTCCAAGGTATAACTTCATGGTTCCACCAAAATTTGATTCAAATTTAATTTCAAATACATCTAAATTTTGTACCATTTACAAATTGAATAATTAAAAATCATACACAAAGTAATACATATCAAAGTTACATGTGTCTATGTGTAAGTATCCATTTAGTATTTAACTTGAGTTATAAAACTATCCATTAAAAAACAAACAAACAAACAAAAAACCCCAGAGAGTCTCATTACACTCAGTTTGAGTTACCTGATATTTTAAGTCAATTTATTTAAGTAACTCTTTGGATTTATAATTACACGATTTTATTTATAAATGGGGTTCTACCTTTATAACAATGTTGACAATTTTTTTCTCTTCCTCATCATTTTGCATAGTATTCAGCAGAAAAACATATTTTCCACATAACTCTGAAAATCTTTTTTTCTCTATACGAAGAGAGTGATGTCAATAGAGCCTATTGGATGGGGAAGCTTTTATCTCTTTTGTTAGTGGGTTTTGTTGCCTTTAGTTTGGTGAAGGTTGGCTGCTAAGCTAGAGATAAGCAAAAGAAAAGTCATATCAAAAAACACAGAATAAAGTCGATATATAATGAAGCTCAACTCACTCATGCTCTGTTTGTAAACTCAGATATAAACTTTAAATTCAATACTTCTTTAAATATACCAAAAAGCATGTTTAGATAGCCTAAAAGATCAGACTTAATGAAGTCCACTAAGTAGGGGAAGAAACATTCATAATTTTAAATAAGCTGTCACATTAGGGATCTGGCACTGTAAGATACAACTGAACTTTCTCAATCTTCTTCTCAGAATTAGATCCATTTTTGTACGTACAGATATATAATTCTGTAAATATTCTGTGAATCTATTAAAAAATCCTGAAAATATTCCTGTTTTCTTTCTCTCTGCCTTATAAATTATATTATTATATAACATTAAATAAAAGATCATGATAGTCCAGTTTCTCTGAGAAAGACTTTAAGGTCACATTAAATGTGCAATGATTTTGTTTGGAGAAATCTTCAAGAAAGAAAACAAAATGAACACAATAATAAATAAATTAATTAATTAAATTAAAAAATAAAGAATATAAAAGAGGAGCTGTGGAGCATTGGTACAATTGTCACACCACAGTGTAGATCTAACCTTGAGTGAAGAAGAGAGGGAAGGAGAGAAGTTGTAAATATTCTAGTCTTTGGAAGGTGTGGCAAGGCCATCAAGGAGTTCTTGACCTACTCAGTCATCTGGGGTATATTAAGTCTCCCAGGAACAAGCTTGCTCTAATATCCCTGATGTGTTCCGTCACTAGCTTGGAGCCTACAGGCAATGTAGGTTCTGTTCAACAAGCCAATGATTTTCTGTTCAATGCAGAGCCTTTCTCCATCATATTACCTCTAGTTGAAAGCCTGGAGGCAAATCACCATTGTTGCTACAAGTTCAGATTGTTCTAGAAAATATCCTTGAGCCTTGCTCTCTTAGGTGTCAAAGTCAGATCAACCTTTTAGAGGAAGAGTAAAGATCCACAGGATGGAAGAAATTCCACAGTGTGATAGAGCATATAAAATTTTAAAAAATGAAATAAACCACAAGACAAGTGGTCATGTGGTGCTCAGTATGGGGGTCACCCTCGTCTCACTCATCCTCGCTTCCTTTCCAGTGTGGGAGAACGGAAGGGGACTCCAAAATTACAGGGAAATTAACTGAAAGTTCACTTCGTTTTGAAGCATGGGGTCACTAACATGGTAGATCTAATCAAATATCAGTGTTATTCTTCAGGAAGAAGAACATAAAAGGATACAACTAAATGCTTCCTGATTAAATTTACTCATCCTATTTGAATATCATCTTCCATTTGGAGTTGGAAAACACTGTTTTGAAATCCAGACTTTACACTTCTGAAACGATGTTTTAAATAAATGTCTTTCGGCATTTTGTTGTTAAGAAGAGCGGCAAAATTCACGGTGGGTATAGTATGTATTACTAAAATCAAGATAAGCTAATTCGATTAAACTCTATTACAAAAATACTTAATACTAATGAATAATGCAGAGCCCTGGAAAAACGTCCTTTGATATTTCCTTAAAATATTTGCCTTCCTGTTTTAAAGAAACAATAACATGAAGCTACCAACCCATGAGAAATTGATCTTCAGTACTTTAATGTAATTAGTTCCTAATTCCCCTTCTAGTTTCTCTGGATCTGCTTAAGTTTTGAAACCAATTCAAAGCAATGTTTTAATTATTACAACATGTAACTTAATGGGAGTTCTTTAGCATTTCAGTGCAAACACCTAACAAATCCCTTTCACCCCCATCCTTCTGATGTCTGTGTTTAATTTTCAACTTTCTACATACCAGGCATGCATTTGCCGCAGAGCAATGAAGTAAGATAATCACTGTTGCAGATTAACCCACATCCTGGGCCTGCCATTTTATGTCTTGGGAGAAAGAAGTAAAATCCTCCTGCACAGACCTTGGAGGTGGCAGCCACTAGCTATCCACTAGGATATTTGATCTATTTCTCCAGCACATTCCCCTGCTTTCATTCCATGTGATATTTTATTTTATTTTATTTGGTCATAATGAGAAAATTCAGCACTTAGAGCCTAAGTGTTTTTACAAGCAAAGAACCAGATCCTGTGATTCTGTCAGATGACACGCTGTCTTTTACGTCTGGTTCAGGTACTTCCCAAGGTGTCATAATTCCTTTGGGTCATGAGGGTGTGATAAATTACAGCTATACTTTAACTGGTAAGGTAGGAACAGAAAAGAAAGAGATTCCCCAAATGGACACATAAACTCATTTGTAAACAAAGGAAGATTTAATTCATTTTCCTCCCTCCATAACTAGCCTCTTGTTAGTCAGACTAAATTCAGTCTTTTGTTTTCTCCTTTCAAAAAAAAAAAAAAATTGTGAGTACAAATTTAGCTGGGTACAACATCTATCCCAAGGGGTGACATAGCCATTAGAAACTGGCAAACTGATTCTCACAGTCTTTGGAAACCAATGGTTTGTTTTGTTTTTTTCTTTCTTTTTTTTTTTTTTGTTGTTTTTTTGTTTTTTTGTTTTTTTGTCATTGCTAGGAAAAAAAAAGGTTTCTTTTTTTTTTTTTTTAAAGATTTTATTTACTTGACAGAGACAGCCAGCCAGCAAGAGAGGGAACACAAGCAGGGGGAGTGGGAGAGGAAGAAGCAGGCTCCCAGCGGAGGAGCCTGATGTGGGGCTCGATCCCAGAACGCCGGGATCACGCCCTGAGCCGAAGGCAGACACTTAACGACTGTGCCACCCAGGCGCCCCCCCAAAAAAAGGTTTCTAAGAGAGCTAGATTAAAATATATGTTTCACTAGAACCAGTGTCTCTAGTGAATCCAGTCTTATGTTAACATTAGTTGATCAACATTTTCTAAACCCCAATTCCCAAAGATTTAACTTACATGTCTTTTTGTCTGCTTATTTTTTTAATGAAGGGAATAGGTAAAATACATGCATTTGAAAATTACTAAAAGAAGTATACAAATTATAGTTGAGGAAAAGACTAAATCATGCACATAACTGCACTTAGACAAAAGCATATAGGGAAAGCCATGAGCTCAATTAAAGGTAGGTAACATGTGCCCTCAGAGCCCTTCATCTGAGCCATCCAGGTACACTACTGCCAGGATCCCTGCAAGTTACTCCAGCCACAACTCTTGGTGATGGTTTCTGCCTTCTCCTGTACCTAGTCCTGCATATGGCGTTTTCTACTTTCTCATAGCTCTAAGAATTAGAAGGGGCTACTTCAAAATAAGGTGTGACTCTTATTGATAGTGGGACATATCTTGGAGGTATTAAGCCTGCAACCTCTGGAGATATGCATTAAACTCAAAGCAAAGATGCAGCAATCATAAAATTCCAGGACTCGTACTAGCCCGCACTTAGCCTCTTGGGAAAATAAAAGGAAATACACATTTGTAAAGCACTTCCAATGAGCCAGACAGCATTCCAGACATTTAATCATTCATTTATCACAGAAGTTTCAGAAAGGAGATCTCATGATTTGTATAGAGAAAGTGAAACTTTCTCTGTATAAGAGAAAGTCTACTTAAATTGTCAATCAAATCTTCCAAACCACTGCACATTTTTTAAAGGTATTTATTTATTTGACAGAGAGAGAGAGAGAGAGAGAGAGAGAGCAAGCACAAGCAAGGGAACAGCAGAGGGAGAGGGAGAAGGCTCCTCCCTGAACAGGGAACCCAATGCAGGGCTTGATCCCAGGACCCTGAGATCATGACCTGAGCTTCAGGCAGGTGCTTAACCGACTGAGCCACCCAGGGGCCCCATAAACTACTACACATTTTTAAATGACTCATCTTTAAATCCATCGTGTACTGAAGTAGTAACATGCAATTTCTGGTACTGGATCATAAATTGGTGTCTGAAACCACATAAAGACCTACTCTACCTTGTATATTTTCTCTCCATTTTCATCTAATTCCTCCTTTCTTTTTCTAAACTGCTCCAATTACGTTCTCTTTCCACCTCCTTGATAGTACTTTCTCAGGTGCATACAGGCATTGATTAATTTCACTTTTCGTTCACTTTTACTTAGACCAGAAACTTTTAATTTGGGATCCAAAAAACCCTGAAATATATGTATATATTTGGGGAAGTGGGGAATAAATTGTAATCTTCATCATATCCTCAAAGGGATTCTTGACAAATAGGTTACACACCTCTGTGTAGAAGCATTTCTTCAGCCAACATGGCACTGTGGTCCTTAACTGTTCTTTAGAACTATTGTTTCTTTCATTCTGACTCTAACACAAATTGTGGAAGTCCAGTAAAACTCTAGGGCTAGATTTTGTGACATTATTAAATCAACTGCATGTGGAAAAAATGCTTCAAGTGTTAGCTGCTTTGATCGACAGAACTCTAAAATGGCATCCCAAGATGTCCATTCTCCATCAAACCCTACTCTGCATAATTTCTGTGAAGGAATTTTGCAGATATAGTTCAAGTCCCAAATCAATTGACTTTACGATATGGAGATTATTTGCTTGAGATGGAGGTAATCACATGGGCCCTTCAAAAGCAGAGATTTCTCCATCTGGTAGTAAAAGGGATTTGCAAAGTAAGAAGTGATGATGTAAAAGAAATTCTCTGTTGCTGAGATTGAGAAGGCCACAAGGCAGGGATCTATGAATGGCTTGTAGGAAATGAGATTGGTCCCTGTTTGATAGCCAGCAAGATAGTGGGGACCATAGTCTATTATCACGGAAGCAAATTCTGTCAACAACCAGAGGGAGCTTAGAAATATAGTTTTCCTTAGTCAGGACTCCAGAGGAGAACTCAGTTGGCTGACACCTTGATTTCAACTCAATAAGACGCTCAGTAGAGGACCCAGTTAAAATCTGATGGATTTCTGACCCAAGGAATCTGAGAGATAATGATTTTTTTTTCACTTTAAGCCACTAATGGTAATTTGTGACAGAGCAATTGAAAACTCATACACTTGCTAATAGACATTGTCTTTAACTATCTATCTATGTATCTATCTGTCTGTTTATTTTTATGGAATCAGGATATCTATTTACCTAAATTTAACAAATTCAAAACTGCTGACATTTTAGTGATTTCCCATTCCAGCAATAAGTGTTCTCTCAGCCAAAAATAAAATGAGATAAGAGAAAGAAAGGCGAATTATTAAGTTGTCATTTCCTACAAAAAATGTAGCTCAAACTGAAAAAATAATAATAATAAATTTCATTTCATTACCCTAAAGAACAAACAAGGATGTTTTGAAGTTATAGGAAAGAAATGACCACTATAATTGTACTGTTTGTTAAATAGCCTCTGTCTAGTATTTGTTTTTATGTTTCAATTGAGTTCTCTGTGCTTACATTCCCTTTATGTAAACTTGTTCTGAATCGAATCAATTGAATAGGTCTAATGTTTAAATAACCATAAGAATAAGTTTGGTTGTTTCTTATAAATAGAGATTTCAAAGTACCTTCAAAGGAAAATTATGACTCAGTTATCTGGGTAAATTCAAGTAATCTGTATTCTTTCACACCATTCCAAGTGATTTTATGGCCACAAATGTTTGGGAAACTCTGCCTTAGAATAATTGCAAACTTATTGGAAAATCTGACCTGGTTATCTGTAACATGTGGCATTAAAAGGAAAAAGAATGTCAATGCCCAGAGGAAGTTCCCATCTAGCCTTGGGGAGAATAAAGAAGCATTAAAATATATGTAAATATACCATGTCACATATGGTAAATTAAGAGCAGAGCCAATGGAAATGAGCATTGGAATCCATTGGTGAAAGCCTTCACCACAGACCATTGTGGTCAGAGAAGATCTACTTTGTTCAACGAACCATAAACCATATTGTTTCTAAAGCATGAAACCAAGAAATTCTGAAGTGCATTCACCAAAATAACAGTTCCAGATAGCTTCCAGATATCATAGAGCATAATTGCAAAAAAATGGAGATTGCTTTTCATGTGTTCTTTTTGCACTTTGCATTCTTTGAGTATTTTGTGCCTCACAACCCTTCTATTCCAACTTTTGGGGGCATTCAACAATCCTTCTCAAAAGCTTGCTATCAGGAAACTTGCCCAGTATTCTTAAATTTTCATTCATTTTCCTTTATCGTTTTCTTTTACAATTTACTTTACCGTTTTAAATCACCTGTTAATTCAGACAAGATTTGCAGAACTAGTCATACCTATAGAGATAGTCTAATATTTTGGGAGTGAATTCTAAAGGGATTTTCTTTCACATCTATAAATAATTTCACAGAAAAGCATTTATATAAACCCTGCCAAGCTTAATGTCATTTCACTAATAAGCTCTAGTTTTTGATTTGACTGTTTTTAGAGCTCCTGCACATTCTATCAATCAATTGATAAACATTTATTGTAAAATTCTCAATAATTAGCTTATGTCAGGTACCAAGGATAATACAGAAAAAATGTAAATTTATTCCTATCAAGATAAATATCCAGTTGTTTACTTTGTGTTTATTTTAGCATAAAGCACCATCTATAATGCATTTTAATGCTTAAAATTCCTTAGGTTTCTTTTTATACATCATTGTTGATGTTCGGCAATAAAAATGTGTACATGTTTATGCATTTTAAAGACGTGCATTGTTAAGAACAGATGCTGCAGGAGGACTTCAGGAAAAATTTGCCTAAAATATTTGGGCGAGGCTTCACCATTTCTACTTTGTAACAATCTGTGTATATTTCTACCCTTGTTTTACAGATGAAGAAAATTAGGTTCAAAAGGCTAAGTAATTTTCTCTAAATCACAATGCTAATATTTGAGAGAATTAGAGGTCAAATAAAATCAGTCTCTGCAAAAATCCTTTTTTCTATAACACAATAACCCCAGGAAAGAGTCAAAACCCTGGTTGTAACTGCAAGAATACATAGCACAGACCTAAATAAAAAATGTTTGTCGAGCAAACACACATGATGTATAGCTCATATTACTTTATACACACACACACACACACACACACACACACACACACACACACACATAAATACAAAAATGTATATGTGAATTCTTTAAATACAAAGATATTTCAGGGCAATGAGAGCTGGTGGCATCCTAACTTGGGTTTTTGTAGTTACATAATATTCTTTTGACAGTGTTCATTCAGAAACACAAAGCTATCTGAATTGTGTAAATGCATTCCCACACAATGAACGGAATACCAGTGAACACCTTTAACCTTTCTTATCAGCAGGACTAAATTTTATTTTTAACAGTGCCCACCAGGGGGTGCTGGCACATTGACACTGGACAGCAGAAACATTGGCTGTCCTGTCAGGTCAAATAAAATACTAGCAATTAACCCTCATTGCAAGAATCTATTACTGTAGATAGTTTTGAAGAATAGAAGTTATTCACAAATATTGGCTCAGAACAGCAGTCTCAATTTTTTTTTTTTTTTTTTAGAATTGCAAATGATGGGTATTAAGGAGGGCACGTATTGCATGGTGCACTGGGTGTTATACGCAAGTAATGAATCATGGAACTTTACATCAAAAACTAGGGATGTACTGTATGGTGACTAACATAATATAACAAAAAATTACTATTAAAAAAGAAAAGAATTGCAAACCAACTGAAGTTTTTGTATTTTAATCATATTTTTTATAAAAGTACCTGGGCTCTAAAAGTAGATTTGGTGAAACAACTTTAACACAAAATGCTTTTTAGCAAGAGTGGTTTATATCTAGCAAGAGTGGTTAATATGGCCTTGGTTTATATCTACTCAGCTATTAAGTATCACAAAACATTCATGTTTTAAATTACCTATATAAAATGCATACATAGGGGTGCCTGGGTAGCTCAGTAGGTTAAGCGGCTGCGTTTGGCTCAGGTCATGATCCCAGAGTCCCATGATTGAGCCCCACGTCAGGATCCCTGCTCAGCAGGGAGTCTGCTTCTCCTTTTCCCCCTGGCCCTCCCCCTGCTCCTTCTCTCTCTCTCAATCTGTCTCAAATAAAGAAATAAAATCTTTTAAAAAATGTATACATAAAACCCTATTGAAGATATTTGGAAACTGGTTTCCCTTGTTCTTTAATAATTTACAAGGTAAAAATATAGAAAATATTTTTAATAAAATAAAATGTTAAACAAAATATGAAATATTATTTTATGCCATTTCCTGATAACTAATCTATAACTGAATCATTTCTACTTAAAGAAAATGGTCAACTGTAAAATACTATGTTCAACAAGTCGTTAGGTATTTTTTATGCAAAACAATTTCAAAATGAACTGAATTTTATTGGGAGGGGATGCATTTTGATGGTATAAGTTGGACAAAGATTTAAATCAGCAGTAGAAATACTCTCCCTTTTCTCTTCATCAAAGATGCTTTTACCAATGGAATTCAAATCATTCAACCAGGAGGAAAATCTATATTCTTCCATCTGTGGGTAAAAGCTATTTGGCTATAATGTCTCTTACTTCAATCGTCTCCAGTTCGGTTCAGTTGATCTGGGGCTAAGGACACTCCAAAGCTGTGCCCTTGATTCTAACAGCAATCTTCCCAAACAGAGAAGAAATGTTCTTTGTTACAAGGTCCTTGAATAATCGTGCTTTCCTTCTAAATACTTGTCCTTCACTGAAAATGTATGAGAAATGACAGAACCACTGTCAATTCAGAACATCATTAAGTTCTTAAGAGGGAAAATGAGGAGAATTTATAGAAGGATGTTGTTTTGTTCCATGACGTCAGACTCAAGTGGGTATAGGATTGTCTCCAAATGTATATGGAATTAAATTATATTAAATTCCATTCTGGATATATCATTCATCAATTTATCTCAATTCTTCTCAAGCCTTCCTATACATTCAGCCTACTGTGCCACTTTTGATCCAAAGGTGTATTAACCTTTTTATCATTAGTCCTATTACCTTCATTTATTCACAATTGTCTCTTTCAAGTTTAAAGAGATCTTCAACATACTAATAATCAAGTATTTAATGAGGACATTTGCATTCACTCAATTCAGAGCCTTCAAAATTTCATAGACTTTAATCACATCATTTACCCTTCATTTTTCCAGATGAGTCCTATGAAAAATTCAGCCCTATTATCATATGCAAATTCCTTGAGTCTATTGATGTTGTAATCAATCAACAAATATTTATTAGGTGACTGCTTTGTCATTAACATTGCACCAGGAGTTTCGGGGCATAGAAGAAATGGTTCTGCTTCCCAGGTTTTCCCTACCCCACTCCTTCTTGACTCCAAAGGTTTTTGATGCAAGCTCCATCCAATCATTGAGCCAATGGCAACAAAGACCGGTATTGGATTACCAAATCTGTTCCTCAACAGCAGGTGGGATTTAAAATCTATCTACTGTCTCATATTCATTATGGCAGGGATGAGTTCCAATTCTACCTTGGTTTTCGTTGATCTGTCAACAGTATTAGTATCCTCTTTCTTTTTCCTTGTTTCCTTCCTTCCTTCTTTTCTCTTTTTTTTCTTTTCTTTTCTTTTTTCTTCTCTTTCATTCTTTTTTTTTGTTTCAAGTTTTTATTTAAATTCTAGTTAGTTAACATATTGTGCAATATTGGTTTCCAGAGTAGAATTCAGTGACTCCTCACTTACATATAACATTCAGTGTCCATTTTTTACTTCATAAAATACACACTTCTTTGCCACGTGGTTTCCAAAAGTCCACACTCTGTTTTTTCTCTTACTTCATGAGGTACTCCTTCTCAATCTTCTTTGTTTTACTATTTTTCTCTTACTTTGCTTCTAAATATTAGAAAGTTTAAAGGATTGAGACAAGACCCTTTATCTTTACCATATGCCAATCCATGAATAAACTCAGAAAGACAGATCTGGAAACAGGAAGCTTCTATTTACCTGACCACAAAAATCACTCCTGCCTAGAGGTCTCTGCCTCCATATACCTGATGTGGCCCTGCTAATTCTGGAGTACACAACACATTGTACCTTATGTTGGGGACTATTTATTGATCATCCTTTTCAAGAAAGTGACCTTGCGGGGCACCTGGGTGGCTAGGTCAGTTAAGCATCTGACTTTGGCTCAGGTCATGATCTCAGGATCCTGGGATCCAGCCCTTCCTTGGGCTCTGCGCTCAGCAGGGAGTCTGCTTCTCCCTGTCCCTCTCCCTCTGCTCCTCTCCTGCTCCTGCTCTGTCTCTCTCTCAAGTAAAAAAATAAAATCTTTTAAAAAATGAAGAAATGTGGTTGTATTTTTATTTTTATCCTATGTCAACCCACTAGATTTAAACGGATGATAGATAAGTAAAAAGATAGATGACGAACAGATAGATAGATACTCCATATAAGTACGTCTTTTTAATGTACATGAGAATACATATAATAAAAATTCTTAACCAAACAATAGAAAACGTAAAAGGAGATTCGAGTGTTATATTGGGTAGACCTTCAAGCTGATTAATGTTGCCAAATTCCCATTTCTGAGACTCATCACAAATACCCATACTGGCAAGAAGTATACCTCACTCAGAACTTCAAGGCTTTAGAAATTGAAAAATAGTTTCTTCTCATAAAAAATGCTGAGGAACTTCTGGAAAAAGTCTAAAGTGCAATGCTATGGAAAATGCAAGTGATACAGAATCTGAAATCCTGTATTTGATACTTCATTTTAATGCTTACTGCTTAACCTTGGACAAATTATTTGCTTGCTCAGATGGAAAGTTAACAAGAAGGTGGATTCAAATTCACTTCATTACTTACACGTTATGTGACTTGGATAAGTTATTTTTCTTCTCTGAACCTTGTTTCCTCTATGCATTAAAATACTAATACAAAAACTTAAATACAAGACTATTATGAAAATGGAATAAAATTTTATAGTTTTGTGTGTGATGTCTCTCACATAATATGACATATATATACACACACATAATATATATTAGTTTTTTTTTTATTTCCTCAGTTTCTGAGTCAGATTCATTGGGATTTTAATGAAAGCAGCTAATGATTAAATCCTCAGTGGTTTGTGGATGAGATAATTCATATTAGAGTTGGCCAAATTTTAGTGCTAGTTTTATCATGGAAATACTAACAATCACTACTATTACTACTAGAACAACCCTTGTAGTATAAATAGGGATTTGAAAAAAAAAAAAATGCTTAACTAGGAATAAGGAAATTTGAGTTCTAGGTATACTTAGCTATTCACTTATTATCAAATGTTGGGGTATAGCATTATTTGGAGAGTTCTGTTCATCTTCCCTGGCTCTCAGTTTCTTCATTATTATATTTATATATATATAACCATATTCATATCATTTTAACCCATAATTATAGCCCATAAATTCTCTTTGAATTCTGACATACGGTAATTATCAGTAAGGCATTTGCTATGACTGACATTTGACAACCGTCAATGGCCAGTGGTCATTAGGTGACCTTCCTGAGCATGACAACTGCCCCAAAAGAGGCATGTCTAGTCTCGGCTCACTCAGTTCCAGCTGTCCTCCTTTGATGCTAATTAACTCCCAACCCAGAAACTACTAGGCCCACGCAAAGGCTTCTAGAGAGTTTTTCTGGACCAGTTGACTTTTTTCTTTCTGAATCCTAGTTTAAAATTCTTCCTTCTTGACTTCTGTGCTTTTTAAATTTAGAGAACATTTCATGTTCTACTGTATACAGGAAAAAAAAATCAGTGAGTCTACATCTTTCTGATATGGTAATCTTTTACAATTTGCTAAATGCTAACTTCCCATTTTTCTCATGTATATTTGAAATGTTCTGGGATACTAGATTATAGGAAATGTCATGCAATTATAATACAGCAGGAATACCCTGCCTCTACAGTTACCAGTAAGTAATGCAAGTTAATGCCATCTTGTGAGATGATCCAGTGTAGTCTTTGTCAGCACTTCCGCTGAAAATCTCAATTTTTAGCCATTTATAACATCAACAAACAGGACTTCAGAGGGAGTAACACCATCTGTTGTTATGAGGAGTGACATTGCCCAAGGTTAGGCCAGACATGCAGAAACCCTTTCATCTTCAGTATTTCTAGCTTTTCTCTGTTTACTAGGAACTTGTCTAGTTGAGTTGATGAAAAGTATGCAAAGATCATTTTGGATTGAATTCAAACTAGTGCAAATGCTGTGAATCAGCTGAGGGAAGTACTGATTTACCAACTCTTGTTCTCTTCGATCTGTAGTGTGATAACATCATGTATGTACTTAAGAATTTATCATTGTAATTTCAAAACCTGTAAAAGTCTTATCCACCCTGAAAAAACTCATGCAGTTCCAATCTCCTTATTCATGTTCTAAAGTAACTAACCCCTAAGAAGATAGTCAACAATTCGGAGACTGGGACAAACTAAACGTAGAAAAAACACAACTATCTGTCATATAAAGAAGTAAGGAAGTAGAAATGATATATCCATAGAGTTGGATCCATACATTAAGCAGAAAAGAAGCCATAAAATAGTAAGGCACAAGTATCATGCTAGCTTGAACTATCATTTTATAGTCTTGGAAGCGAGTGCTATCAGAAAAAGCAGCTAAATCAACTCATTAGGATACAAACATAAACTATTACCATGCATTGTTGTTATCACTAATAACATTGCGTGTATCTCAGAACACGCTTGAAAGTACATTAATTTTCACATTTTTCTTCCAAATTTTGGAAATTTATGCTCTGCATAACTACAATGAAAAAAATATTTAAATGGCTTTAAAAAGTAAAATCCCCATTGGAAATCTACAGGGGTAACTCTGTTCGAAGCATTGAAAGTATGGATTCTTATCACCATATGTCTTCTTCCCTTCTCTCTTCATTTTTTGTTTTTATTTCTTTTCCAGGGTCTTGCCCTCCACACTCATTAGTCCTCCCACACATTCTGAAATCTTTTTATGTAGCTGTTCCTCAGACATGTCAGCAGCATCTAGTGATAACAGCTAACATCAAGGCTAAAGGTGTTTTTAATTCCTGTCCTAATAAGCAAAAGGTGAACTTTTTAAAAGAAAGTCCACTCATTGTTTTGAGAATCCTAGCATACAATTTAGCAAATGATTGTGTCAGAATAATAATTTACAGTTATCTGGTGCCTTAAAATTTACAAAGTGCTCTTACACACAAAATGTCATCTGATCTTTGCCACAACCCATTGAGAAAAGTTGAAATAAAAGTCCCTTGCCGAAGTCACACAATTGACACTTGACAAGTTTTAAATATAAAAACTTAAATTTAGAAATCTGAATTCGAATACAGTATTTTTTTTTTTGACCCAACGACACTAAACTCACATTAAGCACTATCCTCTGTATCCTGTGAACATTTTCTTCAACCATAAAACATTATTCATTTAGTACCAGAAAATGTTTTCACTGGAGCAGGGGGAGTAAGGACTCATCCTAAATTAATAAAAAAATTATTGCAAATGATAATGTAAGATATTTATTTATTTAGTAGGAGCTCAGTAAGACTACCTTGTGATAATGTTTTCCTTCAAGAACAACAACTTGACTTTAACTGTAGTTCTAAGGTGAGATCCATTAGAAAATTTTATGTAATAGTAAACGTTGTTTTGTTATATTTTTAATATTGGTGATTTCAACATTAACTCATGTTTTCTTTGATATTGACAAGGTGTAGATTGGGCTTAAATGCACAGCCATTTCAGTCCTTTTGGCAGAATTGGTAAAAACAAGTCAAATAACTTTTTAAAAATAGACACACATTTACATTATTAAAAATTACACACACACACACATATACTCATATATATTTCAGTTCCCATTTCTTCCAATCAATTCTTCCCTTAGTGAATACTCATTTCTTCTTTATATATTACAGAGTTTATTTATACCTATATATGAAATTTTGACTATACTCTCCTCAACAGGGCAAAATTCTTATTTTGTGCTTTCTTTTTTCACTTACCAGTCAAGATAACTGTACTCATTTCATATTAGTGTAGAAAGACCTTCTACTTTTTAATAGCTGCCTAATATTCAGTTACATAGATGTGACAAAAGTTATTAATTGAATCACTACAAAGGGATATTTTTAAAAATCTTTTGCTCTTATAAAGTTATGATGAATACCCCCGTAAAAACATTGCCTATCTGGGTGACTAAATCTGCATGACAAATTCTTATAAGTGAAAATTGCTGGGTCAATAGAGTATATGCATTTGTAAATATGATAAATATTGGTACATTGCACTGAATGGGAGCTGTACAAATTAATGCATCCCACAGCAATACAAGAGAATGCTCATTTCTTCATAATTTCACTGACAAAACTGACTGTTAAATTCTTGAACTTTCACAAGTCTGATGTAGAAAAGTTGTGTTGTTTTTATTTACATTTCTCTTTTTTTAACGAAAAAGTCTATTTAATGAAATAAATACCATCAATATTTAAATAGTATCTATACTACTTTAAATAGTATTTAAACACTATTTAAAATACAAATAAGTCTTGTATTCACTATTCTATGAACTCTATACTTTTTCCAATTTTTCTATGTAGTAACTCGTCTTTTCCTTAGCAATTTCTAAATACTCTTTATATTAGGGACTTTTTAATGAATTGCAAATATTATTTCCCTTTCTTATTGTTTTTTATTATGTATACATTAGCTTTATTTGCCATGTATAAGATTTTTTATTTTATGGAGAAAAAGTATCAATCATATCTTTCATGACTGAGTTTTGAGAACCAGAAAGACTTTGCATCTATAAAGCTTATAAATTAATTTGCATATTCTTTTTCTGATACATGTATGGTTTCATCTATGCATTTAAATATTTGATCCATTTGGGAACTTATCCTGTACATTATGAGATACGAATCTAACTTCATTATTTTTTCACATGGCTACCAGATAGTAATAGCATTAAATATTACTGAGATCTGCCTTTCATCAATGATTCCAGAGTTCTCCTTTTTAATATTCTACATTGTTCAATATAATTGAATTTCAAGCTTTCTTGCTATGTTTAACTGTGCTATTAGCATGGAAAAGAAAAAAAATTGTTTTAATAGTGAACATTTTTTTCATATGTTTTAAAATCATATTAGGCACAGGGCATCATCAAGCTGCCTGGCAATTCATTTATTTATTTACACTTTTTAATTTGATAATCTTTTTTTAATTTTAAAAGAGTTTTAGGTTTATGAAATCCTTGGAAAGTAAGTACAGAAAGTTCCTGTATGACCTATAACCGATTTCCACTGTTATTCACATCTCACATTACTGTGAAACATTTGTCACAATTAATTATCTGTTATTATTATTACTAAAGTCTATACTGTATTCAGATTTCCTCAGTTTTTCCTAGTACCCTGTTTTTCTTTTCCAGGATCCCATCTAGGATATCATATTATAGCATTAGTCATGTCTTCTTAATTTCCATTCTCCTTAATTTCCTCTTGGTGGTGAGTGTTTCTTATACTTTTCTTATTTATGATGACCTTGACAGTTTTGAGGATATTTTAGTCCATCCCTCAATTAGGATTAGTCTAATGTTTTTCTGATGATTAGACTGGGGTAGTATATTTTGTGGAGGAAGAACACAGAGATAAAGTGTAATTCTCATCACATTATACCAAGAGTACACACTATCAGCATAATTAATCACTGTTGATTTTAACCTTGATCACCCAGCTTAAGGCAGTATTTTTGAGGTTTTCCTCCTGTAAAGTTATTCCTTTTGTATTCCCCCTTTATACTATAATTTTTGGAAGGAAGCACTATGGGCTGCCCAAATTTAAGGAGTGGAGAGTTATGCTCTTCTGTGAGAAACAAATATACTGAGTAGAGTATGGTGCTATGCATAGTTCCTTTTGCCATTAGACTTACAGATTCCATTTTCTAATTTAGTATGTTATTCACCAGCCCTTTCGATGAAATTCTTTCATTCATTTGTAATACATTTAGAATCTTTTGTCACATTCTATCTTTGATCAATAAAATCCCCCTACCTCCTAAATACTTTCATTTTAATTAGCACACCTTAACACTTACTGTATATTCTGTAAAGTTTTATGGATTTTGACAAATTCTTAATATTTTATATTCACCGTTATAGTATCATACAGAATAGTTTCACTCCTCTAAAATATTCCCTCTACTTAAGTTATTCAACCTTCCCTTCCAACCCATCAAACCCTCAGCAAAACTCTACATTATGGCCTTTTCCAGAAGATCATATAATTGGGATCATACAGTATATAGCTTTTTCAGACTGATTTCTTTCACTTAGCAATATGCATTTAAAATCCATCTACATCCTGTTATGGCTTGATAGCCCATTTCTTTTTACTGCTGAATAATATTCCATTATATGGATGTTTCACAGTTAGTTTATCCATTCACCTATTGAAGGACATCGTGGTTCCTTCCAGTTTTTGGTAATAATGAAGAAAGGTGCTATAAACATTCATGTATAGATTTTTGTGTGGAAATATGTTTTCAAATCAGTTGGGTACATCAAAGGAGCATGACTGTTGAATCAGATAGTGAGATTATATTTAGTTTTATAAGAAAGTGCTATAACTGTCTTCCAAAGTGGCTGTACAATTTCGATTTCATACCAAAAATGAATGAGAGTTTCCCCTTGTTTTGTCTCCTTCCCACCAATTGTTATTGTCCTTTTTTCCCTTGTATTTTAGTTATTTTAATAGGTATGTAACCGTATCTCGTTATTGGTTTGATCTGCAAATCCTTAATGACAATTGATATTGAGCATTTTTATATGCTTATTTTCCATTAGCATATCTACTTTGATAAAGTAGCCATTCAGATTTTTTGGCCCCGTTTTTAATTGGGCGGTTTATTTTCTTATTGTTGAGTTTTTAGGATTGTTTCTGTATTTTAGATACAATTTCTGTATAAGCTATGTATTAGAGTCTGTGGCATGTCTTTTCATTCTCTTAACAATGACTTATAAGGCAGATATTCAACTTTCAGTTAAGTTTAACTTATCATTTTTTTTCTTTGATGCAGAGTATTATTGGTGTATTTAAAAACTCATTACCAAACACAAGATCATGTAAAATTTCTTCTCATGGTTTTTTCTAGAAGTTCTACAGTTTGAATTTGCATTTTAGATATATGGTCCATTGTGAGTTAATTTTTATGAAAGATATAAAGAACGAATCTAGATTCATTTTATTAATTAATTTATTTTTGCATATGAATCTCCAATTGTTCTAACAGTATTTGATATCCCTGTTTCATTGAATTGCCATTACTCCTTTGTCAAACATTAGTTTACTATTTTTGTGCCTATTTCTGGGCTCTCCATTCTGTCATATCGATCTATCTATCTTTCCTTTCACCAGAACCTTTATATCTCAATTACTGTAGCTTTATAATAAGATTTGAAATTTGTTAGTGTAAGTCCTTAAACTTGTTTTTCTTCTTCAATAGTAGATTGGATATTCTTGATTTTTGATCTCCAAATAGACTTTAGAATATGTTTGTCGCACAAAATAGCTTGCTGGGTTTTCATTGGGATTTTGTGGAATGTATACAAGTTGTGTTGAGAAGAACTGGCATCTTAACAATTATTAAGTATTACAATCCATTAACACAGATTATCTCCCTATTTATTTAAATCATTTAAAAAATTTTTCATCAGTGTTTTGTAATTTGCCATGAATAGTATCTGTATATATATTTGTTGGACTTACACCTAAATATTTTTAAAAGATTTTCTTTATTTATTTGAGAGAGAGTGAGAAAGAGAGCACAAGCTGGGGAAGCAGCAGAGGGAGAGGGAGAAGCAGACTCCCCGCTGAGTAGGGAACCCCACTCAGGGCTTGATCCCAGGCCACTAAGATCATGACCTGAGCCAAAGGCAGATGTTTAACCAACTGAGCCACCCAGGCACTCCCAGATTTATACCTAAATATTTAATTCTTTAGGTGCTATTTGTTCCTTAAGTACCAGTTGTTCATTGCTGGTGCAGAGTCTCTCTCTAGTCATTTAGTTCCAGGATTTATTTTTTTATTGATTCTCTGAATTTTTACACAGAGATATTGCTTCCATTTTGAAAAAAAAGAGAGATTTTTTTTTTATCACTTCAATATCCAGATTGTTTTCTTCTGTTTTTTGTTTTGTTTTATTTTGTTTTGTTTGATTTTTGTTTTTTCATTATCTAGACTTCCAGTAGAGTGTTGAATACGAGTGGTGAGAGAAGACATCCCTATCTTGTTCCCAATTTTAGGCGAAAGTGCTCAGTCTCTAACCATTAAGTATAAAGTGAGCTACAAATTTTAATAAATATTTGTTATTAAGTTGAGGAAGGTCCCCTTCATTCTTAATTTGCTGAGAGTTTTTATTTTTTTATTTTTTATTTTTTTAAAGATTTTTTATTATATTATGTTAGTCACCATACAATACATCCCTGTTTTTTTATGTAAAGTTCGATGATTCATTAGTTGCGTCTAACACCCAGTGCACCATGCAATACGTGCCCTCCTTACTACCCATCACCGGTCTATCCCATTCCCCCACCCCTCTCCCCTCTGAAGCACTCAGTTTGTTTCTCAGAGTCCATAGTCTCTCATGTTTCATTCCCCCTTCTGATTATCCCCCTTTCTTTATCCCTTTCTTCCCCTACTGATCATCCTAGTTCTTATATTCCATAGATGAGAGAAATCATATGATAATTGTCTTTCTCTGCTTGACTTATTTCACTTAGCATTATCTCCTCCAGTGCCGTCCATGTTGCAGCAAATGTTGAGAATTCGTTTTTTCTGATAGTTGAGTAATATTCCATTGTATATATGGACCACAACTTCTTAATCCAGTCATCTGTTGAAGGGCATCTCGGCTCCTTCCACGATTTCGCTATTGTGGACAATGCTGCTATAAACATTGGGGTGCATATGGCCCTCCTCTTCACTACGTCTGTATCTTTGGGGTAAACACCCAGTAGTGCAATGGCTGGATCATAGGGTAGTTCAATTTTTAACTTTTTAAGGGACCTCCACACTGTTTTCCAGAGTGGCTGTACCAACCTGCATTCCCACCAACAATGTAGGAGGGATCCCCTTTCTCCACATCCTTTCCAACATTTGTTGTTTCTTGCCTTGTCTATTTTTGCCATTCTAACTGCCATAAGGTGGTATCTCAGTGTGGTTTTGATTTGAATTTCCCTGATGGCTAATGATTTTGAACATTTTTTCATGTGTCTCTTAGCCATTTGTATGTCTTCATTGGAAAAGTGTCTGTTCATATCTTCTGCCCATTTTTTGATTTGTTTATTTGTTTCTCGTGTATTGAGTTTGAGAAGTTCTTTGTAGATCTTGGATACCAGTCCTTTATCTGTAGTGTCATTTGCAAATATATTCTCCCATTCCATGGGCTGCCTCTTAGTTTTTTTGACTGTTTCCTTGGCTGTGCAGAAGCTTTTTATCTTGATGAAGTCTCATAAGTTCATTTTATCTTTTGTTTCTCTTGCCTTTGGAGATGTGTCATGAAAAAGGTTGCTTTGGCCGATGTCGTAGAGGTTGCTGCCTATGTTCTCCTCTAGGGTTTTGATGGATTCTTGTCTCACATCGAGGTCTTTCATCCATTTGGAGTTTATTTTTGTGTATGGTGTGAGATGTTGAGAGTTTTTAATCATGAAAAGATTTGAATTTTTTTCAAATACTTTTTGGTAATTTTGATATGATTGTATGAATTTTCTTGATGCATCATATTAATTGATTTTTAAATGTTGAACCAGCCTTGAATATGTGGAATAAATCCCACTTGGCAACCATCTATTGTTCTTGTTCTACATTGTTAAATTCAATTTGCCAATATTTTGTGGAGGAATTTTGAATCAATATTCATAAGGAATATTGTTCCGTAGTTTTCTTATCTGGTAATGTTTTTAGCTGGATATATTTTATCAGGTAATAGAAATTGAGGTAAATAATCTAGTATGAGGATTTACATAAATCTGGTCCAGAGTTCGGCTTTGTAGTTATAAATATCAGAAGCTTTAAATTCCTCTACTACTTTTGCTATTGTCTCTCCTCTTGACTTTGAGCTTCTCTACTGCTATGGACTGGATTGTTTCTGCTGAGATTCATATGCTGTCTAATGTGACTTTATTTAGAGTAAGGAATTAAGGTTATTGAGGTAATTAAGGGTGGAGCCCTCATCTAACAGGACTACTGTCTTTATAAGAAAAGAAATGGGAGACCTCACATTGTTTATCTCTGCCACATGAGTACACAGCAAAAAGGGAGCCATCTAAAGCCAGAAGCGAGTTACCAGAAACCAACTGGCCAGCACCTTCATCTTGGACTACCCAGCCTCCAGAACTGTGAGAAAATAAATTTCTTTTATGTAAGCCACCTAGTCAGATGTAATCCACTACTATACTGGAGACTAGATGGTATAGTGGTAAGACATGGTGGAGGGGAAGCATTCTATAATCTTATGATTTAATCCCAGTCTTAATAGACCTGAGTGTCTCATCTACTACCTCTACAAGCGTTTTTCTTATATAATGTCTCCCCTTCCCCTTTGGGAGCCTGGAGATTAAGGGGGATGGAAAAGAAAAATGTCCTTCACCCATGGCTCTTGGACAGAGCTCTGATAAGTTATTTTCTCCTGTGGTATAGGCCTTTACTATGGAGAAGGTTTTGGATGTATTTCAAATTTTTTGCTCTTCCCTTTTCCCTGCTAGCAACAAGGAAGCATCTGAGGGGATGTTTTTCAGGTTGTGCCCATGAGAACACATGGGCACCTGGTGGGAATTCAGGAAGAAATCTCATGAAAACATAAGGGTCCTCCTAAGACAGTAGCCGTGAGAAGTTTCTCACTCTCCACATTCAACTTCTAGAAATTCATCAAAATAACCATTGGAGTTTTCCTACCAATTTGTGGCCTCAGAGGCTTCTACCCCAGGTTAAGTAAACTGTGACTCTATGGATTCACCAGGCTGTTCAGATTTCTGAGTAGCAAGCCTTTGATTTTCATTTTGGACAGTTTTTTTTTTTTGTTGTTGTTTTGTTTTTTTCCTTTTATAAGAACAGCAATGACAAGTTCCAAGTTCCTTTTATAAGTAGAAGCTAGAATTTCAGTCTTTTAATTATTCTATTTGAGTTTCAGAACTAGTCTTTCCAAATAACAGACACAGATAGTGTTTTACTTGTATCCCATTATACTTACAAAGTACATTGACACTTTTATGATTCTGAGTCTTTTAAAACAAGAATATAGTATGCCTTTCCATTTATTCAATTTCTTTCCTTTTTTTCTTGTTATTTCTTCAGTAAAGTCTTTGTAAAAGACAATTCTTGCATGTTAAGTTCATTTCCAGATATTTTCTTTTTAATAATTATTTATTGTTATTATAAATGGATTTCTTTATTATATCATCCTACTAGCTTTTTAAAATATATTTGATTTGTTTCTTTATACTAATTTTATATCCTACTTAAGTTATCTTATCATACAATTATATCATTTGCAAATAGACATAGTTGTACCTCTTCCTTTTCAATTTTTATACACCTTTTTTCTTTTCCTGTCTGATATACATGCTGTCAATGTTTAAGATTTACGGTCAACTTGGCCATCGATTTCTTGTTCCTGACTTTAGTGGGACTTGATCAAGTTTTTTCTACGTTAAGTATGTTCTTGGTTTTGTGTTTGAAATTGGGGCATTTTTGTCATGTTAACAAATATTCATCTATTCCTATTTAAAGACCAGAATCCACTCCCAAATTATTAGAAGTTATAGAGCAATTCATTAATGTGGAGTGATACAAAATCAATGCTCAGAAATCAGTTGCATTTCTATACATGAACAATGAGACTGAAGAAAGAGAAATTAGGGAATCCATCCCATTTACAATAGCACCAAAAATCATATGTTACCTTGGAATTAACTTAACCAGAGATGTAAAAGATCTATAGTCTAGAAACTACAAATCACTCTTGAAAGACATTGAAGAAGACACAAAAAGATGGAAAAATATTCCATGCTCATGGATCGGAAGAATTAACATAGTTAAAATGTCCATGCTACCCAGAGCAATCTACACTTTCAATGCTATCCCAATCAAAATACCAATGACATTTTTCAAAGAACTGGAACAAATAGTCCTTAAATTTGTATGGAACCAGAAAAGACTCCCTCACACCATACACAAAGATAAACTCCAAATGGATGAAAGACCTCGATGTGAGACAGGAATCCATCAAAATCATAGAGGAGAACATAGGCAGCAACCTCTACGACATCGGCCAAAGCAACCTTTTTCATGACACATCTCCAAAGGCAAGAGAAACAAAAGAGAAAATGAACTTGTGGGACTTCATCAAGATAAAAAGCTTCTGCACAGCCAAGGAATCAATCAAAAAAACTAAGAGGCAGCCCATGGAATGGGAGAATATATTTGCAAATGACACTATAGATAAAAGACTGGTACCCAAGATCTACAAAGAACTTCTCAAACTCAATACACGAGAAACAAATAATCAAATGAAAAAATGAGCAGAAGATATGAACAGACACTTCTCCAATGAAGACGTACAAATGGCTAAGAGACACATGAAAAAAATGTTCAAAATCATTAGACATTAGGGAAATTCAAATCAAAACCACCCTGAGATACCACCTTATGCCAGTTAGAATGGCAAAAATTGACAAGGTGAGAAACAACAAATGTTGGAGAGGATGTGGAGAAAGGGGATCCCTCTTTTACTGTTGGTGGGAATGCAAGTTGGTACAGCCACTCTGGAAAACAGTGTGGAGGTCCCTTAAAAAGTTAAAAATTGAACTACCCTATGATCCAGCAATTGCACTACTGGGTGTTTACTCCAAAGATACAGACATAGTAAAGAGAAGGGCCATATGCACCCCAATGTTCATAGCAGCATTGTCCACAATAGCGAAATCGTGGAAGGAGCCGAGATGCCCTTCAACAGATGACTGGATTAAGAAGTTGTGGTCCATATATACAATGGAATATTACTCAGCTATCAAAAAGAACGAGTTCTCAACATTTGCTGCAACATGGACGGCACTGGAGGAGATAATGCTAAGTGAAATAAGTCAAGCAGAGAAAGACAATTATCATATGGTTTCTCTCATCTATGCAACATAAGAACAAAGAAGATCGGTAGGAGAAGAAAGGGATAAAGAAAGGGGGGTAATCAGAAGGGGGAATGAAGCATGAGAAACTATGGACTCTGAGAAACAAATTGAGTGCTTCAGAGAGGAGGGGGGTGGGGGAATGGGATAGGCTGGTGATGGGTAGTAAGGAGGGCACGTATTTCATGGAGCACTGGGTGTTATTATGCAACTAATGAATCATCGAACTTTACATAAAAAAACAGGGATGTACTGTATGGTGACTAACATAATATAATAAAAAAAACATTTAAAAAATAAAGACTAATGGTTTTTAAATTAATAATGATTATTGCATTTTGTCCCTTGCCATTTTATTGTTTTATTAACAAATTTCCTAATGTTGATATACACTAGTATTCCTGGAGTAAACCTCACTACTCATGTGTTTTTATTTTCATGTTCTATGGGATTTTTCTAGTACTTTGTTTAAGATTTTTATTAATAGTAATAAACAAAAATTCTTCTAATTTTTGTATGCTTAATGCTGGAATCAATGTTATACTTGTCTCATACATAGAGTTTGGAGGCTTTCCTTCCTTTTTCTATGTTCCAAAATAGTTTAAATAGCATGAGAATCATCTTCTGTTTAAATGTTTGGTAAAATTTTCTTGTAAAAGATGACTGTGGCAGTATTTGTTTAAGAGTAAATCTTCAATAGTACCTGTTAGAATACATTTCTAGGCCCAAGATGGAGTCACCTCTGCATGGGGTGTCACATCAGCAAAACAGAACTTATATAACTTTTGTATTCCTGTAAACATTCTGCTTAACATAAACATAATATACTCAGTCAGCCAATACCCAAAGACAAGCTAACTCTGGGTCTTGTCACCCCAAACAAGGTTGACCCTGTGGCCTCAGCCAATTGGGTGTTTTCTATGTTTTTCTTCCTTGTTCTTTATTGTTTATCTTATAAAAACTTCCTGCTTTCCATTCCATTTTACAATTCTCCAAAAGGAGACTATTCACTTCATGAAGTGTTATAGTTTGTGTCACATAAATTGCTTCTCTTTAATCATTTTTTAACACACTCTCCATGGCCACTTTGGAAGTTTATCTTTCTTAGACTTTTAATCTCTTAGCAGGTCAATTTTGATAATGTATAGTTTTCTAAAATTAACCATTTTTTTTCTTTTTTTGTATTACTCAGTATTCTTAATCTCCTTACTTTATCCGTTCTTTACCATTTTTCCAAGTTTATTTGCATTGTGCAATGTAACATTCTTATTCTTTTAATTAACTTTTGTGGTTTAATTTTTTTATTTGGTGATAGTTGACACACAGCATTACATTTGTTTCAAGTGTACACCATAGTGATTCATTACCTCTATACGTTATGCTCTGCTCACCACAATTGTAGCTATCATCTATCACCATACAATGCTATTATAACATCACTGGTTATATTCCCAACACTGTACCTTTCATCCCATGACTTATTCATTCCGTAAGTAGAAGCCTGTATCTCTCCCTCTCCTTCACTCTTTTGTCCCATCCTCCCATCCCCCTTTTTTCTGGCAGTTATCAGTTTTACAAATCAATCAATGCCATACACTACATCAACAAAATGAAGGATAAAAATAATATCATCTTAAAAGATGCAGAAAAAACATTTGACAAAGTTCAACATTCATTCGTGATAAAAACTCTAAAAAAGAGGGTCTAGAGGAAACATACCTCAACATAATAAAAGTAATACATGGAAAAAACAAAGCTAACCTCATACTCAATGGTGAAAAACTGAGAGCTTTTCCTCTAAGATCTGGAACAAGACAAGGATGTTCACTTTCACCACTTTTATTCCACATAGTACTGGAAGTCCTAGCCATAGCAATCAGACAAGGAAAAGAAATAAAAGGCATCCAGATTGGTAAGAAAGAAGTTAAACTGTCACTATTTGCAGATGACATGGCACTGTATATAGAAAACCCTAAAGACTCCACTAAAAAACTATTAGAAGTAATAAATAAATTCAGTAAAATCTCAGGATTTAAAACTAATACTCAGAAATCAGCACCTTTCCATATACTAATAACAGAGTAACAAAAAGGACAATTAAGAAAATAATTCCATTTGCAACGGCACCAAAAAACAAACAAACAAAAAACCCAAAACAAAGGAAGCAAACAAACAAAAAAACTAGGAATAAACTTAATCAAGGAGGTGAAAGACTTGTACTCTATAAACTATAAAACGCTGATGAAAGAAACTGAAGATTACACAAACAAATGAGAAAGATATTCCATGTTCGTGATTATAAGAATTAATATTGACTAAATATTGACTAAATATCCATACTACCCCCAAAAATCTACAGATTAAATGCAATTCCTATCAAAATACCAACATTTTTCATAGAATTAGAATAACATTAAAATCTGTATAGAACCACAAAAGACCACAAATAGTTTCTTTGAGAAAGTACAAAGCTAGAGGTATCACGATTCCAGATTTCAGTATATACCACAAAGCTAATCAAACGGTAAGGTACTAGTAAAAAACAGACATGCAGATCAATGGAACAGAATAGTGAGCCAGAAATAAACCCACACTTCTATGGTCAATTAATCTAATTCTACATTTATTTTAATGTTAGTTTTAGACTTAAACATTTTTCAGATGTCCAATGTCAGTTCTATATTTAACTCCTCTAGACATACCTTTATTACCTGTAGTTTATCTTAAATAGTGCTCTCACAAAGAGATCATGGGGAAAATTCTCCTTGATTTCTAACAGGTACAGAACTCTCTACAGGCTTGATAGCTGTAGAAAAGCTGGTCTCACTATATACTCCATGGCTGATACATTTTTTCCCTTAATATCTGATTGATCTTCCGTTCTCTTATGACATTAAAGGCTACCAGAAGAAACTGACCAGACTGATAATTTTGCTCCTCTCTAATGATACACATTTAGTGCTCCACATATTTATATTCTGTGTGCCCTGGGGCGATGATGTATTTTTCTATATAATTCCAGTTTTAGCATGTATCTATAGAAATAGGCATGCAGTTTTTGAGTAGATTTAATCAAATTAAAACCATCACAATTTTCTGAACAATTAAGATACAAGCTAAAAATGTCATATGCAATTGTTATGTAACTGAAGTTCCCTAAAACACTTTTATTTGAAGTATGCTAGAATAAACTGGTATATCTCTTTCCAAACTTACCAGATTCACACACACTGATGAGATCTACAAAATTTCAAATGGTCTCACCTATACTGTCTTTTCCCATTTAGTAGTGAGATCTCCTTAGATATAATACTAATATTTACCAAAGTATTGCTCCATTACATGTCAGAAAAACACTACGATTATTTTGTTTTCTATTAAACATAATGTTATATCTACGATTTACATTCATAGGGAGAACACTAAGACAATTTTTCTTCTTTCTCAGTCTGGTCTGTAATTTATAGCTTATTTTGTCAGGATTTTGTAGATCTAATAACCTATACGTTGCAAGATTGTGATAAATAATTTATATTCTTTTAGCAGTAATTCACTGAACACATGCTATCTGCCAGGCACTATGCTACACTTTGGGAATATGGGAAGGAACAATGCAAATAAAGCCAAAATCCCCTGTCATGAAATTGGTGCCATGTCAGGTAGAAACACAGCTGTGTCCCCCTTGCTGGCAACATCAGGTGCTACTGGTTCACAACTGCATCCATCCTCGGGAACTGCTCTTGGCCACAGGAACTTCTTGATCCAATGTCACCGCTCCTTCCCACCCTCCAATCTGCCCTCAGTAGAAGCGGCCACTCTGAAAGGTCATCTCAGCTCCAAAGCTTCTCATAAGACAGCTAAATCCCAGTTGCAACTGCATTCCTAGTCAGTTTTGCCCTGTATTCAGTCTTGCCTTCCCAACTTTTTTAGTGGTATATCTCTCAAAAATATTGCCAAATAAATCTACAAGTTACCGTTCATCTCAGAATCTCTATGAAACCCAGTCTATGACCTCCCCATGATATTTACATCTCATTTAAGAAACAAGATAATAAACAAAAAGGCAAATTACTGGTAGTGATAAATGTTAAGAATAATTATGAAGCATCTACATGGATTAAATTCTTGCTGGTGTGCATTTGTATTGGTATGTATGTGTGTCCCAAGAGTGTGTATTTTAGACTGAAACATATGTAAATAAAAATCTTGAAGCTCCCATTATCAGCAAAGTCTTAATAGCTTGTTCGCTGCTCTGAGCTAAGCAGATGTTACACATGCAAATAAAATTAGAAGACCCAAATGAGAAAAACAGGGAGCACAGGTTTCTAGTTTGGAAGTGTCTAACTAGTGATAGCAATAAACTTTGAATAATAAAGTATCTTGTCAATATGGGAGTGCCCATAGCAATACTTTACTAACGTAGTTTTAATATAATTTATGTTATCATAAAACTATGAAGCTGTAAGCTGGAGCTATGGAGCCACGGGGATGAGTATTCCCCAGATATCCTCTGCATCTCAGCTCACTCTACCTGAGAAATTCATGCACAGGATTCCCACTTAGCAGAGCAACTTTCTATTACTTCTAAAGACAGAACCAACGTGAAATTTATCAACAGACATAACCTTATATGTCTGCCCAATTTTAGTTTTGTTTTGAACAGTTGCACCCATCCAACAAGTTGGAGATCAGTGAACACATAGTAATGTAATTGTAAGGTCTTAAAAACCAGACGATTCCTACAGAAATGCATCTAGTCCTTCCTTTACTGACATTTCAAAAGGGGCCCTTATAGCAATTCTACACCCCTCAGTACTATCTCAAGGGCTGACTAAACACTTTAATAGTCTGTACTCACTCCCCCATCATTACTGTTCTTTGGAATTGTTGAATACATTTGATATTTATAAAGTTGAATTTTTACTGTTTTTAAGTACATTCTCTTGAGGGAAAATGCACACATCAGGGCTTCACTACTTGAAATCTAATGCCTGTGAAATTGGCTTGGCTAGAATTCACTACTTTTCTTTTTTTTATGAAAAAAATATTAGCAAGAGAATTAGTAGTTTAAGGACATTTTCAGTTGGTATGCTTAATATATTTAGAGAAAAGGTCAGTGTTAAACACACTAGGAGTCATAATTAAAGACGTGATAATTACAAGTTACTCATTAAAGTAATTCTCTGAATCATTGTTTTATTTTTTTAAAGAGTTTTTTTTTTTTTTTTTTTTTTTTTTTTTTTGACACAGAGAGAGTGAGAGCACAAGCAGGGGGAGCTGCAGAGGGAGAGGGAGAAGCAGGCTCCCTGATGCACAGGGAGCCAGATGCGGGCTGGATCTCAGGATTCTGGGATCATGATCCATCCCGGGATCATGACCAGAGCCGAAGGCAGATACTTAACCGACTAAGCCACCCTGGTGCCCCTCCAAATCACTGTTTTATATCATGTTATAACATAACAAAAATGCTTTTAATATATGCATTATAGAATCAACATAAGTCACTAAATCACACTACTTTACTCCCCCAGTTCCTGAAAACATATTAGAGGGGGCACCTGGGTAGCTCAGTTGGGTCGGCTTTTCACTCAGGTCAGGATCCTAGGGTCCTGGGATCTAGCCCTGAGTTGTAGTGGGGCTCCCTGCTCAACGGGGAGTCCGCTTCTCCTTCTCCCTCTGCCCCTCCCCGCTGCTTGTGCTCACACATACTCTCTCTCTCAAATAAATTAAAAATCTTAAAAAATAAAAAAATTGTATTAGACATTACATCATATGACTTTGTTAACAATGTTGCAGTTATGTGTTAACTAATCGCTGAAGTAACTAGTGAAAAACACATGTGCTCATCAATTTCTACTCATCTTTCCAGATAATATTGAGAATTTGCCTGGTTACAGACTTATCTCACCAAGGTATATGAAGACTATCATTTAATTGTCCCGATAAATCTATGTAATTTGCTGACATGTCTCCAGCCAATATAAGTCCTCATGGGTTCAACCCTAATAAAAATATAATAGTAAATAATACAAAACTATTTATAATATTTAAATTAAGACATAAAATCACTAATATTTTGCTACTTCATAAAATCTCCTTTAATTGATAATCAACAGGAAGCAGCAACTTCACTTATTTCTACAATTTTCATATCTCAAAATGGAGAGGTATTACTTCTGTTAGATTTCTCCAAGTCTCCACAGCCTTGGTAGAAGCAGGAAGGTTCATCTGGGGACACATGTCAATAGAAACTTGAGAATATTTTCCTTGAGGAATAACACGCTGCCTCTTCCAGGGTGGGCCTCCTGTAGAGACTCATTAAGCGTGCAATTAACAAAAATGCATTAACAAAAGGAAGGCTCTTCTATTCAAATAGAAAAACTCAATGAATTTCCACCACGGGGTAGTTTTAAAAGTGAGACCTAGATGAGTGCATTTTTTTAAATATTTAGAAAATTGTTTTATAAATCACATTTTAATGTGGCAAGTTTCCTTGGCATATCGAAAACCCAGCTACTTGAGTAAACCCAGAAATATAGTATTATGGTATTTTCCATATTCCTCAGGCTCATCACTATGAAGGTCAAATTTTTCTAGGCTATGGTGGAGATGTCTTCAGGAGATCATATTTTCCCCTAACTGGATGGCTTGATTTTATTTCTTACATTTTGTTTTGATGTATTTTTCCTCTTCTATCACTGTCAGATTCACTGTTGCTTTTCACTGCCCCTGGGGAACCTGCCTCTACCTTCTCTTTCCGATTTTTTAATTTAAATAGTCTGTATTTTATAGTGACCTGCATTCACTTATCCATCTATGTGATCTATCAAGGATATATGTATATCAAGGATATATATACATGTATACATATTTGTATCTATTTTGTATCACATCAAAATATTGATGCTTTACTTTTATATTTATATAGCATTTTCACATCTTTATATCATTATATTTATGAGCTATAAATATGAAGTTTTTTATGTTTATAATTCATAAAACAAATTATTCATGAAACAAATGCAATGAGACAAAAAGTTAATGCATTTCTAATATAAAACGGATAAACATTTCGAAACTACAATAAAAAGACAAGTTTCCTGTATAGTACATGATAAACAAGCATAATCACTTTAATAGAAAGGGTTAGCTACTACTGGCTTTCCGTACCTTGTTCTACTTTTGTTCCCAACAGTTCTGCCTGCTCTCAGCATTAATCACATCAATGGCCCTCGTCCAGTGGGCTGCTGCACTGTTCATTTTCCCGGGCTGGATCACTCAGAACCAGTACTTCTGGGAAGCTCTTCTGTCTTCTGTCATTTAATTTCCCTCCCCACCAACCTGGGAGAGATGCCTCTAGTTTCATCTTTTTTCTATGGACAGATCCACCTACTTCAGAGGTACTACTACAAGATCCAGCAAAAGTCCTTCCGTGGTTGTGAGCAAGATGAGAGAGGAGGTTGGGAGGGATTTGTGGCTGAATGATAGTGTAAAGAGGGTTGTGTTCTTAGCGACAGTGAAGAAGGACAGAAGTGGCAAAAGAACCAAAGTCTTTCATGTCAAATAGAACGACTGAGGCCACTCATCAATGTCTAAAATAAAGCTCTTGCATAAGCAAAAATACTGTCTTTCTAAAATAATAGAATATTCAAACCTGGTGCCATAATTTTATAGAAAACAGATAACTAAAAATAATAAAGAATCATAGGACATGAGTTAGATCCAGAGGTACTTTCCTATGAGCAAATTAAGTTTAGGGCTGACATCTCTTCTGATTCTTTAAGACTTTTTGTTATTCATTTTCTGGTTCAGTGTATGAATGTGTCATATAATTGATGAATGGATAAGTGAAATATGACTATTGCATAACACAATCTGAAAATATAATGTAAGAGTGAGGTTGTGTTTTTTCTGAGTAGATTTAAGTTCAAGAATAGGGAGGGCCAGGGGCGCCTGGGTGGCACAGCGGTTGAGCGTCTGCCTTCGGCTTAGGGCGTGATCCCGGCGTTCTGGGATCGAGCCCCACATCAGGCTCCTCCGCTATGAGCCTGCTTCTTCCTCTCCCACTCCCCCTGCTTGTGTTCCCTCTCTCGCTGGCTGCCTCTATTTCTGTCGAATAAATAAATAAAATCTTTAAAAAAAAAAAAGAATAGGGAGGGCCATCAATTATGAAGCAGAGTTTCTGGTTTAAATTTATAAACAGTTGTTGTTATTACCTACTCTACTTACACCATGAGATAAAATGGGTAGAACTCCAGTTTGACTGCAGAGCAAAATCCTCCTGCCAATGTGATTTCCTTTACCTACGGTTTACTTCTACCCCTTTCTCCATCTAAATGTCCTTGGTCTCCTTGAACTGATTATACATCTAGTCCAAAAATGGCCAAATATCTTATTTAAAATTTTGGATAAGTCATTAAAGTCCCTTTAGGCTGAATCTCTACAGCCAAACTGTTGTAATTTTTCAGAACATTGGCTCAATTCCAATCTTCTGGTTATCCACAAATTCCCAATGAACACAACTAGATAATTTTCCATTTTGTAATTCGTTACTAGGGATTAGAAATACCCAATCCCACTGCTCTTCAAGCTTATACATACAGAACAACACTGGTTACTCTTCGTAACGTGATCTTTTTGCTCCAGGAAGAGTATGTATCATTTTATTTTATTTTTTAAATATAGCACATATAGAGAAAGGTACACAAATCACACTATTAGTTGATAATTATTGAAAAGTAAACACATCTGTGTAACTAATACCAAATTGAGAAAAAGAATATTAGAAGCTTTCCAGAAGACTGCCTCAGGGCCATCCCAGGTGTTATCTCCTGAAAGACACAGCATTCTGACTTTTGTAACCATTGATTGTTTTTGCCCATTTCATTTTTACATGACAGAAATCACAGAGCATTTATTCTATCATTTTTTTACTCAAATTTGTGTCTGTGGGATTCGTGAGTTTAATTGGAGTTTAATTTGATAATATTATTAATATATAGAATGGGTTTAATTTGATAATATTGAGTTTAATTTGATAGTATTATTAATATGTAGAATGAGTATACCACAAATTATATCTACTGTTCTACTGTTGATGTGCATTTGAATTATCTCCCTATTGGAATATTTATAAATAATGCTTCTCTGTGCAGATCCATCAGTGATACATTTATGCACCTATGTTGAACACACACACAGAAGTGTACTTATTGGGTCTTAGGGAATGCATACATTAAAATTTAGAGCAAAAAACAATTTACCAAAATGGTTGTATCAACTGGAATTTCCAAGTAACAGCTGTATGAGAGCTCTTGTAGGGAATGTATCTTTACCCATACATGGTGTTTTTTTTATCTATTTGACTGGTTTTATGGAGTTTTTAAGGTTTTTTATTTTTGTTTTTATCTATTTGAGAGGCAGAGACAGACAGGGAGAGAATGAGTGGGGGGAAAGCCAGAGGGGAGGGAGGAGCAGACTCCCCACTGAGCAGGGAGCCCAACAAGGGGCTCCATCCCAAGACCCTGAGAACATGACCTGAGATGAAGGGAGATTCTTAACCAACTAAGCCACCCAGGCACCCTATACATGGTGTTTTTAAGTATTTTATTTTACTAGTTTTGATATTCTATTATTTAATTGGGTATATGTGAGAATATTTCATTCTGCTTTTAATTTGCATTTGCCAAATAAATAAAGTTGAACACATTCAAATATTTATTGGGTATTTGAAAATACTTATGTGGAGTGACTTTTCAGTCCTTGACTCTGAATTATTTTTTGTTTTTTTTTTTCTTAATGACTATAATGATATCTTTATACATGCACATC
Source organism: Ursus americanus (assembly GCF_024610735.1). Lineage (NCBI taxonomy): Eukaryota > Metazoa > Chordata > Mammalia > Carnivora > Ursidae > Ursus > Ursus americanus. The sequence continues at coordinate 29,300,053 of NC_142152.1, read as the reverse complement.
TTTTGAGAGACACATGTATTACAAAAATTTTTTCCTACTCTGTGGCATGTGTTCTGATCTTTTCCACACTGCTCTTTGATAAACAGGAAGTTTTTAAGTTTTTAGCCAGAATTTCCAATCTTTTCCTTAATAGCCAGTTCTTTTCATGTTCAGTCTAAGAAATATTTGTCCACTGAAAGTTATTAATATATTTTCTTATGTTATCTTCTGGAAGTTGGGTATTGTTTTTGCATTTTTGTTGTTTTATTTTTCATGTAAGTTAAAGAGCTATCTTCAGTTCACTTTGTGAAAGGTATAAGATGGGAACCATGATGATGATGATGATGATGATGATGATGATGATGATGATGATGGTGATTCAGTTGTTCCAGCACCATTTACCAGGGCATTCTATTTTCATTGCAATGAAGTGACATCTCTGTCACATATGGAGTAATTATGTATGTGTTCTCATTTCTCTAAACTCTGTATTTGGATTCATGAGTCTATTTCTATCCTTGTGCCAGTACCGTATCATCGTGATTTCTGTTACTATATAAGTCTTGATACTTGGTACTGTAAATTCTCTAACTTTGTCTTTGCTGCATTAGCTCTCCGAATTTCTGTATAATTATTGGAATCAGCTTGTCAAGAGAAATTATTGCAATGTTGATTGGAATTGCAGAGATCATTTAGCAATTGACATATTTACAATAGGAAAACCTCCAGTAAATCTGTTCATTTATTTGAGTCTTTTTAATTAGTCTCAAAAATAGTTGCAGTTCTCTGTACACACTCCACATGATTTTCAGTCAATTTATTGTTGAGTATTTGATTTTGATTCAACTATAAATGACACTGCCTTTCAATTCCTTTTTTTTTAGAGAGAAAAGTTTGGGGGAGGGGCAGAGAGAGAATACTCATATTATCATCTCAATATTTTTAATGTATAAAATTTGAAGTATGCTTTTAAAATGTTGAATTTGTTAATTTGTGTATTCTCATTTTACTCATCACTTATTGTAGCAATTTTAATATAATTTTATAAGAAAAATTTTTTGCTTGTTTTATGATTTTTATTGTACATTTGCTATATATCTTATTTTTTCCCTTTTTTCTACATTCATTGGGTTTAATTTGTTAATCTTGTTCTACCTTCTTTCTAAACCTAACTCTACCTAAATCTTACAGGTATTGATCCTTTGTTGTTGTTTGTTCTTTCGGTTCTTTCTTGGTTTATTCAGAAATTTATTATTTAATTTCCAAATATTTGTGTGAGCTATAATTATGTTAATGATTTCTTGTTTGGAAGGTTAGTTAAGAGTTGCTCTGTGTTCTTTTCTCTAGCCTCAGAAGCACCTCGGGGTGAAGCTTGCCAGAATCCTTTTATAATAATAAGTCAAGAAATTTATAGGAGCAAACTGAATCCATAATAAATACTATGCTTTGACTGAGCACCTGTACTTTATTATTGAGATTGTTTATTGAGTAACTTGTAACTAGTGAATTTGAGCTACTCTGAACAATGGGAGAGAGACACATATCCAAAAATTGTTTAAAAACATACATCAAATTTTATACATTAAAAATATTGAGATGATAATATGAATATTTGTATGCCCTATATTTGTGATAAAATACAATAACCATGGATGATGTAAGAAATATCTACCTTTACAATAATATATATGGACCCAAAAACATGAAGTAGCTTTATATTAAATAGTAAATACTGAAAACTGTCCTTTTGAGATGAGAAACAGAATAGTCACCTTCTATGCAACATGGTACTGGAGATCCCAGTTATGATAACAAAGTGAGCCAAGTTTAAATATGTAATCAGCATGTTATAAAAGCTAGAGAAACCCCAAAGAAGCTAGCTTCTCTGGGCTGAAGTGGTTTCACAGATACAGCTCGGTCTTATTGCCATTCATATCCCAAGGGCATACTGGAGACATGGTGGGTACTGTGTCTGACACTCCTACTGTGCTTTTTGCCATTCATGCTGCAGTGCATATCTTGTATCTTCTTTTAAAGCTAAATACACTTGGTGGCAGGTAAAGTCTATTGTATGGCCATTTTGACTGACACTCGAACGCAAGACCAGTGAATTTTGTCAAGCTAAGTGGGCAATGTTTTTAAGATTCCTTGAGATTTGCTTTACAACCCAGCATATTCTCAATGGTAAATGTTCCACATGCACTTGAAAAAACAAATGTGTGTTGTGCAGTTTGAAGATTCAGGGTTCTATATATGTGAATTAAGTCAACCTGGCTTATTATAAATACCTTGCAGAATCTTTGTTTGCTTGATCTATCAGTGTTTAAGGAAGGTGTTTTAAGATCATCCATTATGATTGCAAACATATCTATCTTCCCTTTATTTCTGTTGGTTTGTTTCTTTTTCTTTCATTTTTTGAGGCTATGTTATTAGATGCCTATAAATTTTAAGTGCTGAATTATTTCAGGAGACTGACCATTTTATCTTTAGGAAATTTATTTTTTGTAATATATATTATATCTCAGAGCTAGTTCTTCTGGTATTAATATGGCTATTCCAAGTCTCTTTTTGATGGTACTTGCAGGGCATGTCTTTTTTTTCCTTTAAATTCCAACCTCTTCATTATAGAAAGTATGATTTTTGTTTTTGTTTTAATCTGATCTGGTAATTTAGAGTTAAAGACTTAATTTAACCTTCTTTGTTTCTACTGAAAGACTAGCCGTCAGTTTTCTTATTGTTCCTTTAAAGCCAGTGTGTCTCGCTTTTAAAGTTTTCTCTTTATCTTTGGCTTTCAGCAATTTTGGTATGATAAACCTCAGTGTGGTTTTACTGTAAATATTTTGTTTTGCATTAATAAATCTTTGAGAATCTGTAGTTGGATGTCTTTCAATGATTTTAGAAAAAAAAATTCTCCAAATAATTTTCAAATATTGTTGTATTCTATTTCCTTTTTCCTTCTACTTTAACCTCATAGAGGCTGAAATGTTTCACTGTTTCATATGATTCTCTAAGCTCTTTTCTGTACTTATTTATTTAATTTTTTCCCTCTTTATCAGTTCAGGTATGTTTTTACTTAGATATGTTCCAGTTCACTACTTGTTTTTTCATTGTTTCTAATTTGTTACTTAGCTCATTAAATAAATTTTGGTTAATATAGTTTTGATTCTAGTTTAAAGTCATGCTTTTTATGTAGATTGCAGTAATCTGGGAAAACTATCCACATTGTGTTTTATTTTCTTGATCACTTTTTTTTTTTTTACAGTTATTTTAAAGTTCATGACTAACTCCAACAAATGGAAGGCCTGTCCGCCTCTATTGTCTGAACTTTGGGTTATTTGTTTTGAATCATTTCTTCCTATCTTCAGGTGTGCCTATAATTTTTTAAATTCTGGACTGAGTGTATGAAACATTGTAGTCTCTAGATATGTTTTGTTTTGCTTTATTCCCCCAGAGAGGATATCATTTTCTTCTGGAAGATAGCTTTAATTCAATCTATAATAGGATGATATCAGTCTAAGTGAGGCCTGGTCCACTTCTGGTGCCTTTACTCTAGTAGTCATTTTTCAGAAATCTGAAATAAAATCCAGAGTTGTTTGCCAGGGTTCCTTCTTCTCAGTGGGCCCTACATTTCTGTTTTTCTCCCTGTAACTGTGACTCAATCAAAATCTTTGCTTAGACTTTTTGCTCATTACTTGCCATTTCCTTGGCTTTTAGAAGAAAGCACTGGGGAGTATCAGACTCCTCATTGTGCATTTCTCACCATTCTAGTATCTTGTGCCCTTGAGTGCTGGCTCCTTGAACATCTGCAGATGCCTTCAGAGAGCTACACTTTTGAAAAGTGTTATCCATGATTGGATAATGATAATAATATAAATGGGTTAATGATCAGATAATCCATACCTATGATTCTGTAATAGCAAGATATATGGCTGAATGATTGGATAATTCATGACTGTGATTCTAATTATCATAGTTGATGCAGATGTTTCAGAAGAATTATTCCTACCTGTGCAATTCATTTTAACAAATTTTAATACTTTTCACTCTTTCACATTACTGTGCTGTACTTACATGGGAAAAGGAGAAAAAAGAAGGAAGTAGATAAAATATCTAATGCTTGAAAAATATTTATTTGAAGGACATCTATTATATAGCAAGTATTTCAAACACATAAAAATACTTACACCCAAGAGCTAATCTAAATAATATCAAAAAAATATATGTTATGATACTAGGAATTATAGATTTCCCTTCCATAAAGGTAGTATACTCAGTATATGGAGTGATCTTTTCAGAAATGCTGAATGGTGTTTCAAAGGACAAAATATTATTGGATTATAGAGGAGAAAACAGACCTCTAGCTATCATTTAATTCTCATATCATTGAAGATTAAACCTGTACCCCTGGCAGAGAGCACCTGGCTGGGTAATTTCAAAACACTGGCTACAAGTCATGCCTAGGGACTCTTTGTCCCTTTCTATTCTCATGGTTATGCTGTCCCTCCTGATAGCCACCAGGACCAGGGAATAAAGCTAGCCTTGGAATTATACACACTTTAAACCATTTCAATGAGAATAAAAAGAAAGAAAAAGAAAAAGGAAACTCCTAGCATTAGAATCCTGATAATTATTTCTTACATGGCAATGAGGTTTATTTAACCTTTAGTCATGTGATTCACAGGTTTATTATACCCATTGTTTAACTTAGGGCTCTAAACAAGGTCTTCAAAAATGATTGCACATTAAAAAAACTGATGGGAATGGGAATAAATAGGCCCAAACTGTGGCTGCACACCAGTATTACAAGGAAGTATGTTTGCCTTACCGAACAGAAATGAGCCCGCTGCACCAAGCAAAGGAGAACATCCAGTTGAGTGCTAAGCAAGACATATTTTCTGGCAGGCTCCCACAGGTCATCTGTCAGCGGTCACTGTCACATGCAAACATGTGTGTTTATCTGATTGCTTGGACAGTGCTGGGACTTGGCATGCTGCCTTTTGTAGTTCTCAGAAGAGTTAGGCTCATTGAAACCTCTGGGCAAGTTTTCAATTGCCGATTTCATTTTCTTTGCTAACACTGACATTTCCAAATATTTCTCACCAACCTGTGACTGAACACGAGCCATCGTGACCCACCCCAGAGATGCCTACCTAAGAAACGAATTATGTAGTATATATATTCGGATTTTACAAAGTCCTCAGGGATCACTCTTGATGTGCATGAAAATTAGTGCCATTATAAAACTAGCTCAGGACTTGATATCCAAAATAATAAATCTAATTTCTTGATGAGTATCAGCTTACAGAGCAATAAAGAATGTGCTTCTTCGGAAACAGAAGCCTTAATACTGCAATTGTGTATCTGAAATAGCTACCTTTCCACATTAGAATCAAGTGTATTTTTAGTTTTTTTTTTGTTGTTGTCACTATTAGAGAGAGTGAGAGAGTGCACAGGGGGCGGGGAGGGGCAGAGAGAGAGGGAGAGAGAGAATCTCAAACAGACTCCCCACAGAGTGCGAAGCCTGACGTGGGGCTCGATTTCGGTACACTGAGATCACAACCTGAGCTGAAATCAAGAGTTGGAAGCTTACCCAAATGAGCCCCCCAGGTACCCCTAAAATGAAATTATTACAGACATCTAAGGAACGTGATTTTGTTTTTAACCATTAATTGGAAAAACAAAGGTTTGTTTAGCATGACATACATAAGATGCCATATACCAAGTTCTAGGATATGGCTTTCAACAAGAATGATGTGGCTTCATGTATGGTAATTCAGAGTTTAGTAAAGTAGTACAAATACCAGTAGACTGGCCGTTGTAAGTCCTGACCCTATCTTGGGTATCGCACTAGTGAGTAGCACAGCATGGATCGTTGCTCTCACATTTATTAGGAAGCAGTACTCTACATGGGGGTAAGAGGTGGGATTTATTTCTCACAATAAAAACTGATGAGAATGGGTCTTATGTTAATTCTCAGTTTTCCTTCTTTCTAGCTATGTAATCTTGGGCATATTATCTTACCTTAATTTCATCACTGGGAACATAAGAATGATAATAATAGTATCTATTTGTTAGGATTATTATGGGGATTAAATGGCGTTGCATCTATGAAACACCTACAGAGTGCCTGCATACAGTATGCTTTTGGTAAATGTCAGCTATTATTTTATAACCAACACAGTTGTTATATTTTAGCACTTAAATGCAGCAAACATTTATTAAGACCTGACCATGTTTCTAGTATATATAACACAGGACACACTTCTTCATTCCTTGGAATGCTCACTATCTGGGGTGAATGGAAAAACTCTTAGCCTTCAAAATAATCCATTATATTGTGATAAAAACAAATAAAGATATATGCATTGTGATGTATGTGCAAAGATATCCAAGAAACCAAGTTTACATGATAAATTAATAATCATATTATGAAAATGTAAATTTGAACTGGATGGATGAATCGTATTCTCACAGATAGAATAATCTGTAAGAATTTAATTTTATAATATATTCTAATTCACTCCAAAAATACACTTTCTTTCTTTTATATACACACACAAGCACATATGTACATACCCACACACAGTCATACTATGTCATACTATAAACATTGGATAACATACAGAATTTACATCTTAATGCCATCTCATTTTTTCCAAGTTAGGCATTATAGATTACAGGGAAACATATGGCTATAATTAATTAGCCTTGGGTTTGATTTCTGGCTCCTGTTATATAGCTTCCTATCCCCCTAGTCCTAATTAATCTAAAGAACCTGCTATATGCTTACTCGTGCACTAGGTTTAAGTAATTGGTGCAAAATACTCCTACAAATTTCTGTGCATTTACAAGACTGGATGGAATGAAGGTAATTTTCCAGGAGCATTGTTCAACAGATGCAAATGTCAGACTTGCCTCAAGTCTCTCCAGTACCTTTGGAAAAATATGAAATCTGTCTGTACTTCTGTTCCCGAGCAGTAAAATAGGGGAAAAATAATAATAATATCTTTATTGCTTCATTTTTTGGAGAACTTATTCAACAATATTCAGTAAGTATTTACCAGGTGCCTAAAGGGCACTATTCTAGATACTAGGATGGGAGTGGTGAAGAGGACCCTCAAAACTCCTCCTACTTTAAACTGACATTTCAGAGGTAATATATACAAAGTGCGATCCCAAACTGTTCAGTCTTAAATAATATTAACTTCAATCAACTTTAGCATTATTGTCACTATTATTTCAAGATGAATCCTGATGTTCTCTATAACAAGATTTCACCTCTATAAAAAATGTTGGGCAACTGGGGATTGAAATTACAAAATGTCTTTCTTGTGCAAAATATAGAAAGAAATAACAAAAGCATATAGGAGAGAATAAAACTATGAAAAAGATATAAAAACAAAACAAAATTATTTCAATTAACTGAATTTCAGTTGGCATACATTTTCTTCTTCTGGTAAATACACAATTTCAGAAAAGATTATTTGCAAATTATTTTCTTTTGCAACTTTTTTTCCCCCTTGAAACAAGATTGGAGAATGTAGAAACATAAGAGTATAAGGAGGTACTGTGCTTAAAACCAGTGCTAAAATGATTATTGGGCCCAAATTTAGTACACTGAAGGAAATAAAGAGCATAATTAAATTAAATAGAGAACAAAAAGGCAATAGAAAAGATAAATGAAAGTAAGAGTTGGTTCTTTAAAAAGATAAACAAGAGCTGCCTGGGTGGCTCAGTTGGTTAAACATCCAACTCTTGGTTTTGACTCAGGTCATGATCTTAGCATCGTGAGATTGACCCCCACATACTGAGGTCATAGATACATGGAACAGACTGGCAGTTGCCAGAGGTGGGGGTGGTGAGTGGGAGAAATGGGTAAACTGTTTTTTGTTTTTAGTTTAAATCAATTAAATAAAAATATACTCAATAGATACTGAAGAGGCATTTGATAAAATAAAATATCAATCCTTATTTTTTTTAAAGTTAAGTATAGCAAGATATTTCTTAGACATGATATATTGATGACATTTCTAAACTTAGAGGATTTGGAAGAAATCATAGAGGACATTTTACAAATAGTGTCTAGTTTTCAAAAAAGATCCCCCAAATTAAAGGGGAAAATCCAAGAAAATATATTCGAAGTAAAAACAATAAACAAGAGTTGATACCCAAGTTTAAAAAAAATGACCACTGGAGGGGCGCCTAGCTGGTTTAGTTGGAAGAGTGTGCGATTCTTGACCTCGGGGTTGTGAGTTGGAGCCTCATGTGGGATGTAGAGATTACTTAAATAAATAAACTTAAAAAAATGATCACTGGAAAAGGACCACCACAAAAGGAGCAACAACAAGAAAAAATAAAACACTTCGGTCGTCACCTTCATAATTTCGTATGGATTAAAGAATTGAATATGACAATGAAATCATGTGAAACTGGGAGAAAATATGCAATTTTTTCCAATCTCTATACTATAGACTCTAGAGAAAAAATGATTAATAAGCACATAAAATATAATTTTAAAAATCATAAATTTTATTTCAAAGGATCAGATTCCATTCCATAATGATCAAGACTATCTACATGCCAAAAAATAAATACAAAAAGAATAAAATCAAAGGAGTGTATTTGCAGCACAGGTAGCTGAGGGTTAATACCTTTAATGTAGATAAACTAAGAAATAGCAATAAGAAAAGCACTGAGGATAAAAAGAAAATGATATGTAATTTCCCAAGGAAGAAAAATAATAGAAATACAATACATGAAAATTGTTCAAATACTATAACATTCAAATGATTGTGACCTGAGTTATCCAAATTCAATAAACACTCACCCCTGCCAGAGCTGCAAAGTTTAAGAAATGATAGTACAAGCAAAAGAATAGCTTTTAAAAGTTCATGCATCAAAAACTTAAATTGTTCTTACATTTTGACCAGGAATTGCATTTCTGGGACCCAAGCTTATGAAAATAAATGAAATGGAGAAAAACTTTCCTTCCTGCAGATGTTCATTTCAACCTTATTTTTAATTTTTATTTATTTTTAAAGATTTTATTTATTTATATGACAGAGAGAGCATAAGCAAGGGTAGTGGCAGTCAGAAAGAGAGGGAGGGAAAGTAGCAGACTCCCTGTTGAAAAAGAAGCCAGATCCCAGGGTCCTGGGATCATGACCTGAGCCGAAGGCAGATGCTTAACAGACTGAGCCACCCAGGTGTCCCTCAACTTTATTTTTAAAAGCAAAACCTCAGAGACCACACATTTCAAGGTCCATTCACCAAACAGAATATTATAATATTGTTTCTGAAATTTCATTATAAATGTGTATATGCTATAATGATAAAAAAGTGAACATGAAAGTTATGTATGAAGTATCATAGACATTACAAGAAAAACTGTCCCATGTAAAAAATAATAGCCCTGAGGGAAAATACTCTGAAGTGTAAATAGCATTGCTTTGAGTTGATTGAATTGTGGGTGATTTTTTTTAATTTCCCTATTTTCAAATTTCCAATGATTAAGTTTTTTAAGTCACAAGTAACATTTAAAAGATTAGTAAATATAGCAGTCAATAAATTATCCTCTAAAAACATGATAGAACATGATGTGGTATGTATAATGGTGGTGTGTGTGTGTGTGTGTGTGTGTGTGTGTGTGTGTGTGTGTGTGTTCAAGGAAATAATCATAAACCATTAGTTTTATGCCAGATTCTCTACTTTACCCTGGAGATCTGTTTACCAAGACGGCAGTATGCATCCAAGGGCCCTTACACTAATTATGCTGGCGCATGCTGAGCTCACTTTAAAATTCTGTTAACTCTTTATCAGTTTCCACATTTGTGGATTTCTGTGTTTCTCCTCAGCTACATGGGGCAGTGGCTGTATGACAGATTTGCCTCACAACTAAAAGTTTGAATAAAAAAACAATTTCTAGTCAACTTGTTTAAACCTACTAGGAGGTCTATACACACACATTCTGGGCATAAAGATGATGATATGCACTTAAAAATAATTTGATGATGACATTCACAGAAACTTAAAGCTCCAAAGCCATTCAATTAGAAGTATTCTGTCCATGCACAGGGTAAGGGACATGGTGGGAAGCCTTTTAGGAGGCTAGTGTTCCCTTGTAACAGTACGAAAGAATGTTCAGATCATTTCCCTAAACAATCTTGATAAATGCAAAACAGTGTTATTATCAAGATTTTCTTTCTTTCTTGTCTATTTCTAAACGACTCATGGTTTGTATTGGTTCTCAAAATTAACTAGCTTAATTGTAGAATAATTATGTCTATGTAATTTACTGATTCATGTTAATGATGTCATTTAGAAGATTATAAGAAAATATAACAATCGTAATAATAGGAACAATGATTTAGAAAGTGCTGTTAGATTTCAGATAGCACCCAAGAGATGTAGGTTAATAGAAGATAGGTAGCTTGCTTGATGCCATAGAGCAATGATGGCCTAGGTCAAGTACTCAAATCCAGGCCATCCACTTGGAAGAACTGTGCCTATGATGCCCATTCTATAATGTCTAAATCAACCGTAGTATAGTCATGAAGGTCATACTAATAAACAAAATATTGGATTGTTGACATGTCACCAGAGAATCAGCCTGTAGCATATGACTGAATATTTATTATTTCTTAGGAATAGTTTATGGCTTCTCACTCAAAATAAGTTTAGCCACCTTTGCAAAAAGAGAATCCAAATCATGAAGAGATTAATATTTCTTCTAGCCCTTCTCTCCACTAACCCGAGCATAGCTATGAAAAAATGCAAGTATAAAAAATGAGGAGGAGAGAATTCTTTTGGCATATCATTCCCCTTAATTAGTCTGCCAGCAAATATAAATGCTAGTTCTACAAGCCTGAGTAGCAGTTAACCCACAGAAGCACAAAGTACTAATGCAAGATTTTGACCTTGATCGCATTGCTCAAAATCTAATAGGTGATGACAATGCGCTGAGTCCTTTGATGACATAGATTGTTTACTTACAGTCCCTCCACCAATGACTTAACAACGCTGTACAGAATTGCATAAAGTGGTTTGCAGCCCTGTTGTCAAAAAAATAAAATACACTGTCCACCGTGTCCTGGAAAACTGTTAACACGTTGTTAGTAGTTTCCAAGCAAGGACATTGTTAAACATATTTCATATTAATGTAGTCTAGCTCAGTGGCAATTTTCTTCTACTGAAGAAATATGGGGTTCCTGAAAGGTTTAAGCAAATAATACAGAGTGCACTTGAAACATTCACAAGTCATGCATCGAACTTTCTCTTCTTGTATCTTAATAACCCAATAATACATTCTGTACCTAATTACAGAGTATATTTTTATGTTGACTTCCAGGGGTTTATATATATATTTAGAAGTATTATTAAGAAACCCATAATGTAGAGATACAGCTATTTTATGTACATTTGGCTGGAAGTTTTTAAGTGAAGTTAAAATGCTAGAATGTGATTACACGTTCATTCTACAGTGAGCTGTTAATCAGAAGAGGTTAATAAGATTCAATTAAGGATTAGATGCTTGTGAGAAATTTAATAGTGTGTTCTTAGGAAAAAATAAGAGTTTCTCTGTAACAGTAGTATAGAGATAAATAGTTATCAGGCCTCAGGCACCATGGAGTAAACTAACCAGCTATCAGACTTAAGAAGAAATTTCCTTGGCAATGCTATATCTCTCAATTAGGTGCATCATGGTGAGTTTATGGCTTTCTCCTAAAATATCCATCATTAGACCCAGTAGGAAGCAAGATGTCTGACTGGATGGACCATTGGCCAGTTCTGGTGTGTAAATTCCTGTTTGGAATCTACAAAACTCTTCAAATTCTAAAAAACAACAAGATTTCCTCCAGGCTCTGGAAACTAAATCATCTCTCTGACTAAAAGAGAGATTTGTGCTGTTGAAAAGGAATGCATATGTTGGAGCAAAGGAGAGAAAATCTAAATGGCCTGGAGAGGGTGTTTTCACTGTATATATCAGTGATTTTAACCCACTACATTATTTTTCCCCCAAGACAGTTGGTTTGTACTGTTGCTAGTTTGTTTCATATCACATTTATTTGAAGGCTTATTTTGTTTGGGGTTCATATATAACATTGAGTATTTAGCCCAACTTCTGAAACTTCAGAGAGAATACATTCCTTCTAGTATAACTATTCAATAAGCCACAACACTGATTTACCATCCACTAAACATTGGAGAATGGGTAATATTTGTTAGGGAAATGACACAATGAGGGAAAACTAAATGTTTACATTAAAATGTTCATATTAAAATCTAGCATTCTCTATAAAGCAGCCATGCCTTTTCTGATGATTAAAATTGAAAATTAGAAGTAAGAACTTGTATCCTGATTCAGTAGAGATCCATTAACTATTAGATAACTGATAGAGCCTCAAGAACATTTTTAGAAGGAAAAAGCACAACAGCAACGGCAGGGTACATGTGAAAATTGGGTATTTAAGACAGTAAATACTCTTAAAACATTATTTTTCTATGAAAAATGGATAAAATCTAAGTGTTCAAAGGATCGGAACAGTGACCACCACTAAACTCCTCATCCGGAGTTTGAATACCCTGGTGACATCATTCATCTAACATGCTCTCTGACATACTCTGATGTGTCTTCTAGAATTGTTATCTCTTACTGAGCAATACTTTTCTATTAAAAATTATCTACATGCACAAATATCCCATTTCTTGTTGAGATAACTTTATTGTAATAACACTGTATATTAAGGGAAACTTTATTTCCCATGGCTCCCATTCATGTATTTCTGCTCTCCAGGCCACTGTACCACCTCTAATCCCTCTATCATGTACATCCACTTATTTTGAGTGTTCATTATGTGCCAAACATTGTTCTAGTTGATGGGATTTATTAAAAAAAGAAGTGAAAGAAAAGAAAAGAAAAGAAAGAAAGAAAGAAAGAAAGAAAGAAAGAAAGAAAGAAAGAAAGAAAAAAAGAAAGAGGGAGGGAGGGAGGAGAGAAAGAGAGAAAGAGAAAAAAAGAAAAGCACATGAATGAGTAAGACAAGTCCTTGCTTCTGCTATGGCTATGAAGTATATCCCTCTAGTGCCTTCTATTGAAAAAGCCTAACACTGTGCCTATTGACAAGGGAGAAATGTTTGTAGAGTACAGCTATCAAATCACAAAGATGGGGAAATAAGGTGAATTTGAAGTGGAAAGGTGATAAATTGATAATTGTCACAGATGGAAAATAAGAGTAAGAAAAATCAATTCAGAGACTGTTACAGTAACAGGAAAGGATCAGTTCAAGCCAAACCAAAGACAGAAAACATATCAGTGTGGTGAATGAAGGCCAGAGATATCTCAATGATAAAATATGTAAGACGGGTGTTGGCTTTCCTGTATGGGACCAATATATATTGAAAAGAATATGAGTTTTGGAACTAGTGAAGTGAGATTGAACTTGCATGTGAATCTCAGCTCCACCACTGGCTGTCTGTATAAACAGGAAAAGGCAACAATTTTTCTCCCAACCCGATTCTTCCCTATAAAATGTGGTAAATAATATTGTAGTTCTAATGTTGAAGTGCCTAGCACAAAACCTAGTATATAATAGCTACTAAATAAATGATATATATCATTATGTATTTTAGTAGAAAATTTTTGCTTCCCCTTTTAGACATTATTTATGGTGAAGAATATCTATATCTTGTTTATTCTTTATCTTTCTTTATAACCCTGCTAAAAACCTACCTTTTATATCCCATTCTGCCATGCTGTACTTATTTACACTAATCATTAATCACAATGAATCAAAATTATGAGGCAGGATCAATAAAAATTAAATATTAATTACTAAAAAATTATTGATTGAGGCAGTCTTATGCTATCACAATCTACAAAATAGAAAGAATGTGCAATAATTTTCCACTTACTATGAAAGCTAGTTATAAAAATTGTTTTCTAAATAAATGTTTTACTACTTATCACAGATCTATGTTGTAACCAAGAGGCTCATTGTACCATTATTCTAGGTTTAATATTTCAAAAATAACATTAATTCTGTACAGTACAAAGAACACTTTCTTTAAAATATGTATTTAGAGAGCAAATGGGGGGAGCGGCAGAGGGAGAGAATCTTCAAGCAGACTCTCTGCTGAGTCTGGACCCCAACACGGGGCTTGACCTCACAACCCATGAGATCACTACCTGAGCCAAACCAAGAGTAAGTATGATACTTAACTGTCTTAGCCACCCAGGTACCCCAGAGAACACTTTCTATAGAGAAAGAGTTGATATTTACATTTCAAAACTCTTTTTGGACTTACATTCTTTCCATGGTCAATGGAATTCAACTAGCACACCATTTTCCAAATGACCACATCTTATGGTTGGAACTGAGTGGGAGGATGAGAAATACCTTAACTATGGATCACCAGGAAATTCCTTCAGGATTCCATCAAAATAGCTCCCCAAAATGTCTTCCTGAAAATCCCATGATGGGATTAGTGATCCTTGTCTGCCTTTGGCCACGGCTTGCTTTTACTTATCCAAGGAATTTTCTGGGCTTCAGCACAAATTTATTTCAAAGTGAATTAGTTATTATAATATAAAATCAACCATTTTTAAGCTCTGGTTTTTATCGTCCAAATCCAAGCAATTCAGACCTTACCTTAATATATTGTTTGATTCAGTAGACATAATTTCTTCTTTCTTTTGTCTTCCTTTGGAAGTAGTTTACACCTATCTTATGTCACATTATATTTTGCCTATCACTGCAATTAGGTGACATCTGCCTTTCGATGCCATATTTTAAACTCTTAAGGCTTGTGCCCCTTCCTTTTCTCATACAGTTTAGTACTGTATCTTGTAAGTGCAGGGGCAGAACAAATGTGTGGTGAATTGAATTCATCTGAGACAAATCGCTTTCCATGGCAATGTACATGGATCTTCAATAGAAAAGTGACCTTGAAGAAGCTAAGTTAAACAAACCATTGAAAAAGACCTTAACCCTGATCATAGTTACTCCCCCTGTGATGGCTGTTGTTGTATGTCAACTTGACTGAGCCACAGATTGTCCAGATATTTGGTTAAATATCATATTGAGTACATCGGTGAGTGTATTTATGAATGAAATTAATATTTCAACCAATAAACCGAGTAAAGCAGATTGTACTCCACAGCATGGGCAGGTATCATCTATCCATTTGCTATAGACTGAATGTTTGTCCTCCCCCTAGTCCAGTTAATATGTTGAAACCTATCTGATATTTTGAGGTGGGCCCTTGGGATGAGCGTCTTTATACCGATCGCTGTGGGCTCCCTTGCCCTTCTGCTATTTATGGACACAAAAACAGCCATTTGTGAACCATGAATAAGGCTGCCATCAAACATCAAGTCTACAGGAGATTTTGATCTTGTATTTCACAATGTCCAGAACTCTGAGAAACAAATGTCTGTTGCTTATAAGCTACCCAGTCTATGGTAGTTTATTTCAGCAGCCCAAATAGACTAAGACACCATTGAAAACCTGAACAGAACAAATGGCAGAGGAGGGGAGAATCAGCTCTCTGCCTGACTGTCTTCCAGCGGGGACACTGATCTTCTGCCTTCAGGCACAGACTGGAACGACACCATCATCTCTCCTGGGTCTCCAGCTTGCTAACTGCACATCCGGAGACTTCTCAGCCTCTATAACCACATGAGCCAATTGTATATATCCAACTGACGCTATTGCTTTGGAGAACCCAGACAAATATATCCCTATAACTGTGTGTCAATCTAAGAATGACAGGAAATTGTACATGAAATGCATAGGCCGCATAGTCCCACATTCTCTTCTCTCCATCGTCAAGCTAAAGTGGCTGGAATGAGAATAAGAGACTGCTATGGTGTTCAACTCATAGATTGACCCTAGATAGGCCCATTCAACTGACACAAGTAACACAATTTTCTTTACATGGCGCTTGATGACACTCTTTCCTTCCTGTCATATTCAAATTAAATAAAGACCTAGCACCCAGCAGGTGCCCACCTATCTCCCTCTCCAATGTCCAGCTGTAGCCAACATCCTTTTGGAGGGACCTTGATCACCCTAAACAGAAATTCAATGCAACTTAAAAGTTGAGGGTTTGACATATTTTACCTGGATAAACCTATGACATAACACATTCAGAATACATGTTCCTCCTTCTTGAAAGAATGTAAATAACTTCACAGGTATTCATAGGAAAATGAGATAAGAAAAGTTACAACAGAAAAAAACGAAACTCCCTCCCCCTACCCCACCTCCATGGAATTAACAATGCCAAACACTGAGTTATTTGGTTAACCAGGATTAGACGGTAATGGTTGCTTGCAGTTTGGTCTCATTGTACAAACGTTACCAAACAAAACCTAGGTAAATAAAATAATCATACAAGTCACGGGTGAACAAAAAAATACATATACAATTATATTGAAAAATCACTTGATAAAAGAGTTGAAATGATCAGGACTAGTTGCTCCAAATGTATTTGGATTTCCTGTATTTATGATTTCCTGAAATGTATTCATGATTTCCTGAAAAAACTTGCCTCTTTTATGAGAAACTAAGCTACAAAAAATGTAATTAGACTTCCCACATGCCTCAGGGAATATGTCTTTTATCTCTCCTCCTACAATAAAATTAGAGAAGGAAGTTGATGACTTTGAGTTGAGAGAAGCCCTATGAGTGACTAGAAACCCAGTGAGGAGAGGACATTAGCTTCATTTGAAAGGTGACCAGGATTTTGAAGGGAGTGGAATTTTGCCGTAGGGCCCATCATACTAATCTGTAAACCCAGACTACACATTGACCTAGCATTTCAGAAGTACAAGCCACGCCAGTATGACATGTTGAAATAGAATCCAAGGGGACACAGAATCAGATTTACCAGGATTTGCTGTATCTGATTCTAATACACTCTGGAGTGACACCAGTTCAATGCGAAAGTCACATATATCCATGTAACTAAGGAAAAACAGACTTTTTACGAAGCACTAAAAGGACCGCTGATACGTCTTTATTTTCTCTTGCCAAAACCACACAGTTTGTGTAAGTATCAATGCAAAGAATAGAGGGCAACATGTCATGAAAAGATTGGAATTATTATAAACATGAATTATTCCTCTGATTGTTGTTGCTCTGGCTGTGGTTTTCACCATAATGAAGCAAAATGCCATTACTGCCAAGTTTCTTGATCAATAAAGAATAACAAACTAAGGTAATTCACGTTTCGTCAAAAAATGGAACTCTTCCAGACCCCCAACATTGTTTATTTCACTGTGAATGCAGACTTGTTGGGCTTTTTGCAATGTCAGGATAACTAGTGCATTTCCCAAACTCTTTTTCATTTTCAACTTTCTAACACCAGGAGTCAAGTTTCACTCTTTGACCTGCATCCAGCAATGAGAACACACTCAAAACTCTTCTCTCAATGCAAAATTGACTTGATTAATAAAATAATCACAGATATTAACCTACATTATAAATTGCCTTTTATAATTCAATACTCTTTAATTTACTTGTCTTTTCCTTTTTTTGCTATACAAATACCAATCCCACATAGAGAGATTTGATTTGATCCGCAATTCAATGAGTGCTGTTTGCTGATGCATATGTTTGCTCATAATGTGTACTGGCAAACAGAAATGATGAGAGTGAAAAAAAAAATTTCAAATTTAAGATAAAAAGGACTTTCTTTCAAAGTTGATTATCCTACTCCTCTTTTCTTTGGAGTCATTTCCAGTCATTGCTGGGTGGGGTGATTAGAAAAATTGATTATTTAAATAGGGCTTTATCTTTAGAGGTTGCACTTAGGGCAAGATGAATATTGGATATCTTGGTAATGGAAGCTCTCCCTAAGGGTATTAGAGTTTTCTTTCAGAGCGGGTTAAGTGCAGTGATAAATACTCCGAGTACATATTGTCCACTATGTTATCAAAAAATGTGAACAAATTGAAATAGAAAGACAATAATTCACATTTGCCACAAATTAATGCAGTTTCAGCCCTTTTCCACGGTCTGGGTGCATTGAATACTGCTGGAAGAGTATCACTATAGATCCAAATTGTCCTTTTCTTCTTGTCCTCCCCACATGGATTGTTATCTGGGAGAGAATCTCATGCATGTGGGAAGAGAATAATTTATCAGAAATGGGAAACCGCTCAGA
The DNA here is from genome assembly GCF_024610735.1 of Ursus americanus. Classification (NCBI taxonomy): domain Eukaryota; kingdom Metazoa; phylum Chordata; class Mammalia; order Carnivora; family Ursidae; genus Ursus; species Ursus americanus. Next base: position 29,281,906 of record NC_142152.1, on the reverse strand, counting down.
GAATCCAGAGGCTCAACTGTTCCCACATGTGCTGGGCTTTGGAGTCTTCTAGTGCTCAGGAAATGGGCAAATCTCTTTTTCACAGCAATTTTCAGAGCCATTGGGGAGTGTCGTGGAGGCTGAAGCCTGCTATGAGCATGCACGGGGAGGCTGTCTTGCAGAGAAGTGGAAACGTTAACTTTGGGAGTAAAGAAAGGTAAAGAACTAGTTTGTGTTGTGTATGTCATTTACCCTCTTTCTTGGGTTGGCAGATAATTTTCTTTCAAGTACAGGAAGATAATATATTTCAACATTGTCAAGCATATTTATCAACATATTTATATGCAGTCTGAGTCATTCACAATGATTTCCCTTTTTCCAGGCACTGGCAAATGTAGATAATCGATGTTACCAGGGATTACAAATAGTTTTCTCAAAAGACTGTCTTCCCTCTTCAACAGACAGATTGTCAAACTACCAAACAGGAGTGTTCTATGTTCCAGAATGAGTGCTTACTTAACTAATTGCAGATTAACACTTTCTAGGCATCAGTGATATCAGAAAGTTCCAATGGCTGTAGTATTTTCTTTCCCTTAAAGAGAAAGCAGAATCACAGTCCAGGGCCTATGAAAAAGTCACCTGCATGCATAAAAGCACTGAACAGCTGCTTTTGCTTTTATCATGAAAACCCAGGATTCCTAGTATTAAGCAGATGTTTTGGGCATAAAGGGCATAGTTTGAAATATGATTAAGTTTCTTTAGAAGGAAACAGAAGGAAATTTGCGCAGTAAGCATATATACATATAGAGTTAATAAAGTAATTCAAGGATAGTTGGAAGGGTGATGGTTTATAAAAGGATAAAAACATTAAGAATCCAGTAATTCATAAATAATGAAGGTGATACAGGGATCCTGACTAGAGTACAGAGCATTTAAAGGCTTCCACTCTCTTTCTCAGACTGAATAACTCTTCTTCTCAGAAATCACTACACAGTTCTGTTGCTTTCCCCATATTATGATATGGCCACCATTCCATTATTTGTAGAGACCTAAGTTGTTTGACTTGAGATGCCTCTGCATCCCAGAGTTAAAACTTCTGGGGATGACTGATCAATTCCAATAGTTCTAACACTTTTTGAAAACATCTGCCCATTGATCCAAAACTCCAAGGGGTTCTTTTGTAAGAAGGCTAGAGCTCGACTCTGGGAAACAAACTAAGGGTTGCAGAAAGGTATATGGGTGGGGGGATAAGGTAACTGGGGATGATGGGCATTAAGAAGGGCATGTGATGCGATGAGCACTGGGTGTTGTATCCAACTGATGAACTACTGAACTCTACATCTGAAACTAATGACGTATTATATGTTGGCTAATTGAATTTAAATTAAAAAAATAAAAGAAAGAAAAAAGAAAAGAAAAGAAAAAGAAAAAGAAGAAGAAGGAGGAGGAGGAAGAGGAAGAGAGAGCTTGAGAAACAGGGAAAGGTCAATTTTCAACCTATGGGAAAATTTTGTAATTCAAGGTGAAGTCAAACTATTCTGAGTTTAGAAAACTTAAGGGAAAAAAGATAAATTATCAGAAATTTATTTTTTTAACTTTTATTTTAATTCCAGTTAGTTAACATCCAGCATTATATTAGTTTCAGGTGTACCATATAGTGATTCAACAATTTCATACATCACCCGATGCTCATTGCAACAAGTACATTTCTTAATCCCCATCACCTATTTCATCCACCCCCACCCCCCGCTCCTCTGGAAAACATTAGTTTGTTCACCAGAGATTTATTTTTATGGTGCAGAATTCCTTTGTGCTGAAGAGCATAAGTGTTATGATCAGAAAGTCTGGGCTTGGGTCATGGCTCTGCCATTTACTGGCTCTGTGACCTCAAGCAAATTACATACTCTGTCTCAGATTTCTCTTCTATTAAAATGGGGAATAATAATTCACAAGGGGTTTTGTCAAGGTTATGTTAAGTGATTAGGACACTGTCATATGTTAAATGCTCAACAATGGTGATTATAGCAATAATAATTACTTTTATAATATCATTAATAATTATCATTTTTCTCAGACACTTAAAGGTATTCTGTAAGAATGTTCTACACATACGCTGGCCCAGTATGATGCCGGGGACAGTGCTTATAAGCACACTTGACCTGGAAATTATGATCTCCTGCTTCTGATAATGGTTTTCTCCTTACCATCTCACTCTACTTTCTGACTCTGCCCTGAGTAGGTACTGCCTGCTGAAGATGATTTTTCGTGAATAACTGATAAACCTAAAGGCTGATGATGAACATACTTAATTTACCCAGCTTTTTCTGAATTTTCCTTTCTCTTGGACTCATGGCCCTGATCTCCCTACGGCACAAGCTTAATTGTAAAATCATCTCCAACCTCCATTGAGCGGCATGATCACAATCCAGTAACTGGAAAAGGAACTCAATCACAAGGAGTATTTATGGAGTTCCTGTTGGGTCCCAGACAATTATTCTAGGTTTTGAAGATGCATCAATGACAAAAGACAAACATTCCTTCCCTTATGTACCTTATTAAGAATAGTTGTGATTTTCATAGGGAGCTTCTTTATCTTTATCAATTAAGATCAAGTATGTTCAGAATATGAAATTTTCTAACCCATTTCTCATTATTTCTTCTCTGGAACAACATGTGTTCACTTTCAGTATCTCTCTAATGATAACCCTTGCCCATGATTCTCTAAGGATGGAGTTAACAGAACTAAGTGCTGATCAATACAAGAACCAGGAAAGAAAGAGAAAAACTATACAGAATAACAAATCACAATCATTAGAATTTTCACCCAATCCAACACCTAACTGAAAAGATACACTCTCTATCACATCAATGATTGAGTCTTGCACACAATTAAATGCTGAGGAGTAAGCATGAAGATAAAGAATCAGAAAATATAAATCCTTCTCTCAAGAAACATGGAGGGAGTGTTTTGTAATCAATAATGGAAAAAAAAATCCACATCAACACAATTGAAAGAATAGTGTTATGTCAAATAATAAAGGGAAGTGGATCTATGTCAAGTGTGTGTTTGTTTATAGGCTAACTGTTTGATAATTTTTTCACCATCAAGAAATTTAATGTCCTTAAAGTCAGGCCCTCCAACTATCCTAACTTTCTTAATATTGATTTAGTTTGATCAAAGAGTTAAGTTAAAAAGTTGTTGGGAAAATTAGCAACCAGAGAATAACAATAAAATATATATTATTTGTGGCAAAACAATATATATGATAATGTAATTTAGTTGGTGGATTGAAACAAAGTTAACACATACAAAAAGTTAGACTTGATGAATAAGCCACATTCACCAAAAAAAGTTAAAATGCTCCTATAATAGAATCAGACATAATAAAATAGCTGGTGATAAACTTAAGAAGAAATATGCAGTACATATATGAAGAAAAATGCATAATGATATTAATAAACACAAAGAAAAACTTAAACAAATGCTAAGATAAACCATGGTGTGTATAGGATGGTTCACATTGTACAATTTCCCCACTAAATCTTCTATAAACATATCCAAAGATATCAACAAAATTACTTTTTATAAAATGGCAGATTACTCTAACTTTTATACAAATATATGAGTGAATAAGAAAGAAAAGATGGGAAAATTCTGAACTAGAAGAATATTGAGAAAACTAACTCACATTTACTATCTGTTACCTGAAAGCAGAAATAATGCAAACAAAATGACATCATTTGAAAAATTAACAAACAGAACAATGGAACAGAACAAGATGTCCAAGAAATATTTCAAAACACATACGGGAATTCAGTATGTGATAGTGATTAGATTTCAAGGCAGTGGCAGAGAGGATGGGTTATTCAAAATGGTTTGGGGAAAAGTGGTAACCATCAGCAATAACAATTGAATTTCTATTTCATATCTCACACCAAAATTATTTCCAAAAAGAAATAAAAGTCAGCACAATGGATGAGAATAACATGTAGAATAACTTAATACTTTTGAGTGAGAAAGCCCTTTATATGTACAGTAGAAAATAATCCAGAATCCATAATGAAAAGACTGGTAAATTTAACTACATCAAAATAAAAAAAAATCTGCAAAGCATATATATCATATAAACAATTTTGAAAGACAATGAATTTGGGGAATAATTCACAGGTCATATCACAATGCTTTGATTTATGAAAAGTCCCCAGATATCAAGAAGAAAAAGGTCTAAAATTAAAGAGAAAAATGGACCAAAAAAATATGAACTGACAGTTCATAGAAACTACAGGTACCTTAGGAAAGTGGAAAAAAGCAATGGATTTTAAAAAATATGAAAAGCTACTCAATCTCCTCACAAAAAGACAAATGCAAATACAGGGTACAATGAAATGTGAGTTTTCGTCTATCCAGTTAGCAAAAATTGAAAAGATTGTAAACCCAATATCGACAATGGTTTTGTAATCACTAGTCTCACTTAATGCTTGTGGAAGACATCCATGGAATTTTACACCTTTGAAATATGATTCTAGTCCAGTATATTACCCCACAGGTATAAATGCTCCTGAGTAAAATGTTATTTCTAAAGCAATGTATTTGAAGGATTATTTGTTATATCAAAAAAACTGGAAATATCTGAAATACCCGTCAACGTATGGGTAGATATATGTTTACATAAATGATAGTACATCCATTCAATGCAGGCTTCAGCATGGAATCATGTAATGGGACACTTCTACATGTACTGATTGATAGGTCCCTCAATTCTAGTGATCAGTGCTAAAAAATCAAGGGCAGTAGAATATGTGTTATATACTCAGAAGATTATTTAAGGAACTGAAAACTACAGGTACCTTAGGAAAGTGGAACCTGATATCTAATTCAGGAGTGAAAATGAGACATTTTCTAATTTGCAACTTTTCAATTCTATACCATTTGAATGTATTGCCTGGTGATAGTATTTTTTAAAAAATATTCATCTGAGCAAAAATAAAAGTATCAAAACATGTTTGGTGAAATATATAGATTGAGCATATATGTGAATCTCCAGTCTCTCCCAGAACCTCCCAGTGCTTTTAAAAGCATAAGCCCACATGCATAAATAGAATGAATGAGAGAGGATAATTTGGCCACTGTGAGATACCAATAAAACGTGCAAATCAGAGAATAGATAAGGAAATGGTTAGAAAACAATTCAAAGCTGAAATTCAAGCCTCTATAAGATAGAGGTAAACTTGCAATCCACACCCAAAACTCAAATGGATCGAGATTTGTAAAAGACCTATAGATAAGATAAAGACATATGGGCATCCCCCAATAAAAAAGTCATGCTTTAGCTCTCTTATCTTCCTACCAATTGACATACCAGGTTCATACATAACTATCCTTTAGTTTTTTGAGACCTCTCTCTTAAAAATGAAAGCTGGCCAAGGATTATGAGGTGCTTATGGAAAGCTTCTAAGATGAAAGAAAACAAACCAAGCATACAAAATAAAGGAACTTCAAAAAAACGGAGACAATGCTTGAAGCAGAAAATATATAAAAATACTATAATTAATATTCCGAAAGATATAAAAATATCTCATCAACTGAACAACATAATGTTTTTTTAAAAACATTAATATAACAAGTATAAGCGCTTAGAAATTAAAAATAGGACAGCAGAATTTTTAAAAAGTACAATAGACACTGGGAAAAAAAGTTTAAAAAGCCCTGTAAAAAAAAATGATTTAAGAGATATAAAAAGATATAAATTTGAAGACAAATACATGCAAATTAGAGAATAAACCCTGCATGTGATTAAGAACGATACTAGGAAAAGAGTTTGGAAAATTGAGAGGAAAAATTACACACCCAACAAATAAATACAATTTTCCATATTCAAAAGGACATGGATATGCAAATAGAAAGGGCCTGCAGTAAGTTCAGTAAAAATAAAATAAAAGGTGACCTCTGTCAGGTCCCAGCACTAGGAATCTTCAAAAATTGGGGGTAAAAGTTTCTAAATATTTCCAAGAAAAAAATCAGGTTTTCAGCTCAGAAAATAACAACACCAGAAGCTGGATCACCTTGAAGCAATGCTTTCAAAATTCGGAGGGAAAATGATCTGTATTCCGTAATACCAAACCCAGGAAAAAGCAACAATCAAATGTGAGCAGATATTTAAAATACTCTCGGACAGTGTCTCAAACCGTTTTCTTGAATGTCAGAGCTGCTGATAGAGCTGGGCCAACTGGGCACTGCTCATCTCTACGTGTCACCATCCACACAGACCTCGGGGTGTCTGGGTCAGAAGAAGAAAAACTTCTGATTTTCTACATCAAGTTCATTCTGTTTACATTCATCCTTTGTGATGAAGTTACTGGAGAACGGTCTCAACAAAATAAGGCATTAATCCATGAAAGAAAAAAACCTGGGATCTAGGCAAAATGAGTCCAACATGGCAGGGAGGAAAGGAATTCTCAGGATTGCCGTTTAGGTAAATTCAAAGTCTAGGATATCTGCTGTCTAGGAGGCCTCGAGAAAAAAGCAAGTCCATACTGAGCAGAGAAATAAAAGTCAAAGTTGTTTTGTTTTGTTTTTCTGCAAGGAAAAAATATTGAATTTGTTGATTCTCAGATGTGTTTTATCATTTTGTGACAAGTTTTACAAATGCAGAGGCGAATTTGGTAATCCATTAGCAATGGGGACATTGAAGACTAAGAAAATGAATAATGGAAGCAATTATTAACTTGGGAGAAAATAAAAGGATCACAAGTAAAAAAAAAGTGCACATTGCATAGCTTTACTTTGAAGAATATTTATGGCATAATCATAATTTAACGCTGGATATTAATTAAAAACAAAGTAATATATTGGGAAAAAGAGGAGAGGGGAACTATGTGTGGTTAAAGTCATGATGTATGTGTAAGTGCTAAGTCCCCTTCACCCGTGGTAGGAAATCAGGAGATAATATCCAAAACTGAAAATCAAAATGTATCCCTTATAAGCATGTTATTTGAAAATGTCAAAGTAAATAACCAGGAAAGAGCTAAAAGACTTGAAGGTGATTGTTTTGAGAAGTGGAAATCAGTAGTGGGGAGGAGTGAAAAATGTTTTTGTACATATATTATTTTGATGCAAATAAAATTTAAATTAAAAGAAATGCAAAATGTGTATCATCAGCATCTTTTTTTTTTTTTCCCAAGCAGCAAATGCAATCATTTTAAATTAAAGGGTCAAACATTTTGGACACAAGCTACCACTTGCAGACTGCACAAAGAAGAGCTTAATTGTGGCACAATGGCTTGATTGTGATGCGTCTGACATTACAGTAGGCCTAGTGTGCACCTCCAGAAAAACTGCAAACACTATTATCACAGAAAACACTTAAAAGCCATTTCCTCCAACAAACCACATGCCCCTTGCCTTATCTACATGTTCATTTCTTTCTGTCTCAGTTAACTTTTTCTTCACTAACCAACCAACCACTAAACTTAGTGGTTTAAAATAACAATACATTTATTGGCCCAAGAATCTGAGCTCAGCTGGGCTATTCTTCTGCTGATCTTGCCTGGGGTGACTCATGTGGCCACTGGCATCTGGCAGCTCATCTGGGACTCTGTAGGCCAAGTTGGCCATCATCATCCTGATGGGTGTTGCTGGCTTTTTGCAGGGACCCCTTTTGCAGCACAGTCTTTTATCCTCAAGATGGCTAGCCTGGGATTCTTCACATGGTAGCTTCAGTGTTTCCAGAAGATTAGAACTGAAGTTGTATAGGCTTTTTTGAGAGTTAGGCTCAGAGCTACCACAACAGGACTTCATCATGTTCTATTTTTTTTAAAGATTTTATTTACTTATTTGAGAGAGAGAGAGCAAGAGACAGAGCACGAGCAGGGGGGAGAAGGAGAAGCAGACTCTCTGCTGAGCCAGGAGCCCGACGTGGGCCTGGATCCCAGGACCTGGAGATCATGACCTGAGCCGAAGGCAGATGCTTAACTGACTGAGCCACCCAGGCACCCCTTCCCCACATTCTATTAAGCAAAACAAGGTACAAGGCCAGCTCAAATTCAAGGGCAGCAAAAGTGGTCTTGTTTTATGGGGTGAAATGGAAAGTATTCTGTGGTCACCTTATTCCACAACATTTCCCAGAATTGACTCAAATCTTAATGGGTTTGCAAGTAAGAGAATTTAAAGTGATATCATCATGATTTGTATTTGGAGGTCTGAGCTAGGCCCCTCTTAGCCATTCATATCTCATGGTCCCTCCCCACCCCCCACACACTCACCCCTGCCTTAGGGCATGGTATCCTTTCTAATGTTTTATGTATGTTTTCCTCACAATAGTGCAGGTTTTGTTTGGAGTAGAATTCATGTAACATTCACTCTCCTATTTTGCAAGTCATTTTGCTAAGCACAAGGTACAAAAAAAAAAATAGGGGTAGGAGGGGGGATTTTTAAATGGTTAATAAATTTCCCTTAACACCATTAAAATAAATGAAAATGGAGAAAGAGAAAAACATAACAACAACACAAGGAGATTGAGTTTGGAATTTTCTAAATAAGATACTTGAGACTATGTAAGTTGATAAAAATAGTCATTTAAAAATCAGGCAAGGAAAACAAAGAAAATAACAAAATGTCAATTCTCAGCTAATTATAGAAAAGAAAGTCAGTTTGGTGCTTGCAACTGTTAAATGGGAAAAAAATCCAGCTACTTTTTGGCTCTTAATTATTATAAAGTCATCATTTTTATTAGGTTTTATTTGTCTTAGTGGCAGTTGGAAAGCAACTGGCATTTGGTAAAAAAAAAAAACCAACTTGTAACACCACAGAACTTTTAGCAAAAAAGATATGAATTGCTACATTTGATTATCCTATTGTGTAAAAATGTATTATGATTCTCATTAAGTAGCTCTGACCATAACTGTTAGGGAAACTCGGGGTAGTAAAAGGCAGATGAATCATAGACTGAGGTCCAGAGAATAAAATTAAAGGATATTAAAGAATAGCAAATTTAAGCCGAAGGTTTTATTGGATAATGTGGGAGCAGGAAATGGAAGCGAAAGGAGCCCTTTACTAAGAGCAAAAATATTGAATTATTTAGAGTAGTGCAAAGGGATATAGCTGGGACCAATGGAATGAAACAAGGAGAATGAAAATTTTGTCTATCAGAGAAATGTTGTTAACATTGGGGATATAATGAAACTGTCTCCCGGGAGACCTGCTTCCTCTAACATAGAACTTTTCAATCTTAAAAGCCAAAATTTCATCTGACCCCATAGCATCCCAGCCTCCCGTACCCATGCATCACCACGGCAGAATGAATTATGCTTTCAAGCTGTAAAGACACTAGGGTTTAATGAATTATTTTGTCTGTCACAAATGAATTATTCCAACAACCCGCATGATAAAAATACCCATAGCCATCACCAACAAAACTGAAGAGCAATCTTACCGAAATTGTTACCAACATTATTGGTCGACCTTCTGACTTACCATGTGAGCATGTGGGTGGATGGAGAATCCCTTCTGAGTTAATTACCATTCTGTAAATCCTCTTCTAGGAAAAAATAGTCTCAGTCTTTCAAAATGTATCTCTCTACCCACAAAATGGATGAATGATGATGTCAGCTTCATATCTAAGAAGAAAAACAAAAATAGACCAAGAAAATCACACGGCGCTGAATACCTTTGTGACATTTATAAAGTTATATAAGTTTCTCTAGAAAAGAAGGTCCACAATTCCTAACTAGAAACCCTTGGGGCCAGATTTGCTTAGGCATTCAGAATTTTAAGCTTTGAAAAGGTAATGCAGTATATCTGCCTTAAACCCCTCTAAGAGGCCAATAAGCAGAATGTTAACATTTCTGTGGTAAAACATCTAATTCCCCATACTGAGCAGGAAGGACCTCAGGTTTACAACCAGATTGATTCACATGAGGTCAGGTTTTGCTATTATAGGAGTTTATGAAAAACAAACAAACAAACAAACAAACAAACAAAAAAAGCAGCACCTCTGTTTTCCTGGCTTTGAAATTTCAGAACTGTAGGTGTGAGATTGTGGCTCCACACTTGCTATGTTTAGTAGTTACACAACTCTGAACACCAAGTGAAAACAAATGTTCTCATGCCCTTGGATGCAGTGCTTGTAACTAACTGCATTTGCATACAAAACTTAATGAAGTAGCTTCCGTTTTGCCCTTAGACTAAAAATAATCCTATTTTAACAAAGAGAAACAAATGATGAATAAGAGAATAAATCAATATGATAAAGGATCTTACAATATTTCAATGTGCCCAAGAAAAAGCAAAACTAATACATATCATTTACGTTGCGGTCCAATGAATAGGTCACATATCTTATTTGACAAGTTTGTGTTTAATTTTTAATTTTTTCAACTATTTTTGTTTGCGTAGTTATATGTGATCAACAAATAAGACTTTTTTTACATTTTTATCTTAAAGATATGGCGATGGTTGTCTGACTTTATCAGATATTTCAGAAATGAGCATGGACTTAAGATAAAAATTCATTCACAGAAGTCGGTTGAAGCCATTATCATAATTGCAAGCAGGTTATCTGCTAATGACCTTTCCACAGGGCTTAATCACAAAAACAAAACTGTAGGCAGTACTATTCAATGAGAATATGCCATGTTTATTGTACAAAGATACTAACTCCTTAACGAAATTTTGATTCTATTAAAACTCAGTTAATAAACTTAAAATGAGGGGCGCCTGGGTGGCTGAGTCCTTAAGCATCTGCCTTTGCCTCAGGGCGTGATCCCAGAGTCCTGGGATCAAGCCCCTCATCGGGCTCCTCTGCTGGGAGCCTGCTTCTTCCTCTCCCACTCCCCCTGCTTGTGTTCCCTCTCTCGCTGGCTGTCTCTCTGTCAAAGAAATGAATAAAATCTTAAAAATAAATAAATAAATAAACCCTAAAATGCAAAAAAAAAAAAAAATCTTATTTTAAACAAAACATGCACACTCCCATATTACAAAGGAAATATCCTTTTTTCTAGAAATGTGGATTTCTCATTCTTCCCCAGATTATAGATTTGTGCTAAGTATATTCATTAGATTCTTGGAAGCCAAGATGATCTCAACAGGGCTAGTAACCAGATATGCAATTAATTTTGTGTATTAAAGCTTTTTGGTGCAGGACTTAACAAGTTTTGCTCTAAGTTTTCTTGAAAGCACTAAAGACACTGTCTTGTTAGTTTATTAAGCCATTATGAAGAAGGAACATTTGTATTTTTTGCTCCCACCTAGTTTATCAGATACTTTTAAAATGATTTTGTTAGTATAAATATGAAATCCAAAAAAAAAAAATCTAAGTACTAGAACTTTTAAGGTTTTGTGGAGGTGTAAGCTCTGGCCAACGCAGCCAGATCTTCCTGTAAATAAGTATGCTGCAAAGATTCTAGTTTTGACTTTTAAGATTTATTTTCTTTGTATATTATCCTCATTAAAAAAAAAAACCTTTCCTTAAGATTTATTTATTTATTTATTTATTTATTTATTTATTTATTTGAGACAGAGAGAGGACAAGCAGGGACAGAGGCAGAGGGAGAGGGAGAAGCAGACTCCCTGCTGAGCTGGGAGCCCAACATGGTGCTTGATCCCAGGACCTGGTGATCATGGCCTGAGCCGAAGACAGATGCTTAACCATCTGAGCCACCCAGGTGCCCCACAGTATCCTCATTTTTCCAACAAATTTATATATACTGGATGCTGTCAAAAATAAATCTGAGAAATTATTAATTTTATTTACCAAATCTTGGGCATTTGCACATTTTCTTCAGCAAATGTACCTTTACAAATAATTTTCATCCTTTTCCCAAAACCAGTGTGTATTGGGGCCATGGTCAATCACATTCTTAGTGAGGAGAGTGGGAGTAAAACATGGAGGGAAGAGAACTAAAAATAATGCTAATATTTCATGAGCAAATCTATGGATTATCACACCAGATTATGAGTGAATTCATTCTTCCCACTTTCCACAAATGAGAATGTTCCATCTGTAGATGATAAATTCAAAGGTAAAATAGCAAGATCCAAGTTACATAGAGAGTAAAAGGCATAATTTTACATTCTCCACCTCCATATACTGCCCATGGAAAATTCCTGTAACACAAAATCAAGCTAAGAAACCTATCTACTGGAATATAAATCTGTGCCATTCTATTAAAAATGACTTTTTGATTTTTTGATTATTTGTTTTTTTGATTATCTGCACCAGTTTTTCCTTTATTTATATCATTGAAACTGAACTCTAAAAACAAACAAAACAAAACAAAACCTTTCTTTTGCATAGATCCTACAAAGATTAAAGTTAAAGCCACAAGGTGGGCTCTCTTACATCTGAGAATTCAGCCATTATATAGGAAAGCTTAATCCCAGCACTTTTCCAATTAATTGTATGGTTATACAACTATATTTATTTGGGATTTTGCTTATAATTGTGATTTTATTTGAAATTATTTACCATCTATTTGGTTTTCAAGGATCCCCATGGCTAATGGATTAGGTTTTTGTTTTGTTTTTTTTTTATAAGTATTCAACATATTACTTATATACCTGTTATAGGTTGAATTGTGTCCTCCAAAAGTTCATATGGTAAAGTCTTAACCCCTTCACTACCTCAGAATGTGAAATTATCTAGAAATAGTTATGCTGCAGATGTAATTACTTAAGATGATGTCATACTGGAGTAGGACAGATTCTTAACCCAATGTGACAAAAAGGGGAAATTTGGTAACAGATAAACACACAGGGAAAACGCTATGTGATATGAGCACAGAGATCTTGGTGACTCATCTATAAGACAAAGGATGCCAAAAATGCCAGCAAACCACCAGAAGCTAGAAGACAAGCCTGGAACGGATTCTCCATCCAGCCTTCAGCAGGAACCAATCTTGCCACTGCTTTGACCTTGGACTTCTGGCCTCCAGAATTATAAGAAAATAAATTTCTACTGTTTAAGCTACCCAAATTGAGGTATTTGTTATATCAGCCCTAGAAAACTAATACAAAATCCAAACAGTTATTTTCCTGGGAACTCACATTCTAATAAATGTATGTTAATCTTTTTAAATCATAGATGCATACACTTAAATATCGTCATGACAAAATTGACACTATGTAAAAACATAGTGATAAGTTAGGAGTCTACCCAAAGGAAAGACAGTCGCTCCTACCATGCTTAGTCTTCTCCTTCCTCCCATCCTGACCAAGAAATAAACACCCACTTTAGACTACAGAATGACCATCACAAAGATGTCTCGTGGGCCTTCCATATGCCTTATGCCGAATGGCCTCCCAGCAATCTACTGATAACCTCATTACCGGACTTTCTTCCCTCTGCACAGGGAGAAGCAGATAGAAATTCCTGTCCTGTGTTCAAAAATAATGGCCCTAATATTCAGAGGTTATCTTGACCATAACCCTGTCTCAGATAAATTATCCTAGGTTTTATCTCAAGAAAAGAAAGGACTCTATAACATTTAGAGCTATCTAATAATGGATCTTGCTTCCTGGAAAAGCTCAGGAACCATTGCAGCAAAGGGATGCTGTACAGGAACTCGAACCCACACGGGGACTTTGTATTAGCTGACAACTAACTTTCCTCCAAGTCTTGAGTTTTATAGTTCCATGAGGCAAATGTAAGTAGCACTGTATTTTTTTTAAGAGGGAGGGACTTGTCATGTTTTTAAAGGATGCAAGCTTCCCAACAAAGGATGCCCGTTTTCAATATCCCACCAAGTTTAATGTACGATAGGCATTTAATCAATGTTTACTACTAATAACAGTAATAACATTAAAAACATAATAAACAATGCAAGCTTCAGTTGCTGCCAACCCTCTCTCTCACTGGAAATAATGAAAATTTCATCCTTGACTAAAGAGCTATGGAAGAAAGGATGTTTGGATCATAAACCTGAGAAAAGTCTAGAAAACCACAGAGGTATAATGAAACCGCACCCCAAGAGATGAGCTATAAAGGTAATGGTTATTAAACTGTACGTTTCTGTAGAGCAAATACAACCAATTAGATGGCCAAAGTCAATGGTAAATAGAAAAACAATGTTTATTTTATTTCAAAATGCAGAATACAACTTCTAGATATTATGATATTCAGTTTGGTGGTGGGGAGAACCTCATATATAGATGGTGAAATAGTCTTTAACAATGAATCTATCAATATTTTTTAACTTATTTTATTGTGGTAAAAAGCATATATCATGAGGTGTACCCTCTTAATAAAATTTTAAGTCTGCAGACCAGTATTTTTAACTATAAGTACAATGTTGCCCATCAGATCTCTAGGACCTTTTCCATCATGCGTAACTGAGATTTCACACCCATTGAGTAGAAACTACTCATTTCCACCTCCCCCCCCTTCCCAGTTCCTGGAAATCTTTCTTTTTCTATGAGTTTGACTACTTTAGATGCCTCACATAAGAGGAATCAGACAGTGTTTATAAATCTGTGACAGCTTATTTCACTCAGCATAATGTCCTCAAGGTTTGTCCGTGTTGTTGCATATGACAGGATTTCATTCTTTTACAAGGCTAAATTATACTACATTGTATATATACACCACATTTTCTTTATACTTTCATCCACTGATGGACACTTAGATTGTTTCCACATCTTGGCTATTGTGAATAATGTTGTAATGAATATGGGAGTAAAAATACCTCCTTGAGATCCAGATTTCCATTCGTTTGGATAAATACCCCGCAATAGGATCGCTGGATTACATAATAGTTTGTTGTTGGTGTTGGTGTTTTGTTTGTTGGTTTTGGTTTTGGTTTTGGTTTTTGCGGAACCTCCACGCTATTTTCCATAGTGGGTGCAACAATTTACATTCCCACCAACAGCACACAAGGGCTCCAGTTTCTTCATCCTCACCATATCCTTTTGTTTTTTGATAATGACCCTAACAGGTGTGATATGATATCTTATTACAGGTTTTCTTTTGTCCTCTTTAAAAATTTAATTTAATTTAATTTTAATTCCAGTATAGTTAACGTAGTGTTATATTAGTATCGGGTCTACAATATAGTGATCCAACAATTCCGTACATCACCCAGTGCTTGCCATGACAAATGCACTCCTAAATCCCCATCATCTATCTTACCCATCCCCCCACCCACCTCCCCTCTGCTAATCATCAGTTTGTTTTCTATAGTTAAGAGTTTGTTTCTTGATTCCTCTCTCTCTCTCTCTCTTTTTCCCGTTTGTTCATTTGTTTTGTTTCTTAAATTCCACATGAGTGGAATCATATGGTATTTGTCTTTCTTTGACTGACTTACTTCATTTAACAGTATACTCTGTAGCTCCATCCATGTCATTGCAAATGGCAAGATTTCATTCTTTTTTTTATGTCTGAATGATATTCTTATCTACCTATCTATCTATCCTTCTGTCATCTATCTATACCACTTTTTCTTCACCCATTCATCTATCAATGGACACTTAGGCCTGCTTCCATAATCTGGTTACTGTAAATAATACTGCTATAAACATCAGGATGCCTGCATCCCTATGAATTAGTGTCTTTGTATTTTGGGGGTAAATACCCAGTAGTGTGATTCCTAAATCATAGGGTAGTTCTATTTTTAACTTTTTGAGAACTTCCATACTGTTTTCCACAGTGGCTACACCAGGTTGCGCACACATGACGTGAAAATACTAACAACTGATTGAATCAATTGATATTTATAGAATACTCCACTCGTATATAGAAGAATATAGATTCTCTTCAAGTGAACACACGATATCACCTAAACATATATTCACCACAATGTTCGTATAGTGGTCATGAAGACCATATTCTGTGTAACAAAACATACATTTTTAGGTTCAGAAATTTAAAATACTTAAAAGTATTCAGATATACTCTACATCATAATTGAATTAAATGAGAGAGAAAGATCAATATTACTGATAACTAATGTGATACAGACGATAAATGGTTAGGCATTCATGGAGATGTGTGAATAATGAGGGTTGAAGTTGTTGAAAAAAAGAGGAAATAGAATTTATTCTGATCTTGATAAATTTGCATATTTTAGATTAAATGCTTTCTCCTTTTTATTCCAATTCATGATCCATTTTCATACTATCATTATGAAATCTCAAATTGAGTCATGTATATTTCTTACCTGTAAATGCTTGATAGCACCCTACTTTCAGATCCACATATTCCTAGTGCCTTAGCACAGCAGACAGTACATTTCCAAAACCCTTCCTGAGTCAAATTCATCTGTATAACCTCTATCCTATGTGGAGGCAACACTTTCTCACCAGGGTCTTGACTAGTCATATAGAATTTGAATCTTGAGGGAATGATTACACAATACAAACCACCTGGATATAGTTTGAACTCAGAAGAACCAGAAAGAAAGGACAAATGTTGGCCAATGAGAGAAAGAAACAGTCTTCAAAGGACCAAGTTAAAGTAGAGCTAAGAAAACCTTTCGGAAGGAGATAAATCCAAGATTAGGGACTAGAAAGAGACAAAGTTAAGAATGAATCTCAGGAAAGAATAATAGGTGGTAAAGGATGATTGCCAAGAGTGGTGTTGAAACATTCTGAGTTAGGCAGAGAATGCGACACGATTGGCCTGTTACTTCAGATCTTGGGGAAACAAATTTACCTCACCTCAGTATAAATTACGGTACATCTCCCCAGCACTTACATTTTAACCATCAGGTCATAAAGTGATAACCCAAAGAGAGAATGCCTAAGCAGTGTCAACCTTCAGCCTTCAGAGACAAATAAATAAATGAAAATTATTTAAAGAGGATTAAATAAAATTTTAATACATTAAATAAAAACATAATTAGTTGCCAACATTTTAAAACTGGAATAGTTTACATTAAAAATCCATATTTTTTTTCAGTTCCTCTAGTAAAATTAAAAAAAAAAAAATCTGTTCTCGCCAACTCATTATTCCAACACAGCAACAATTAGCTGAAGTTGGACATCAGAAGCTTGTTTCACAGACTGGATTACACAAGTACTTTATATATATTCTTTATAAATAGTCTCTTGCCATATTCTACCATCTAGCTGGCTTGCCTTTAGAACCTCCCTTAGCCATAAAGACATTTGAGATTTTAACCTCTACTCTAATCAGATAGGAATAGTCTATAATCCTCAGAACCTGAATTCAGAATCCTGAATAAATACTGATGACTTAATCCTTTTGCTCAACCAATTTGGTGCTTGGAATGCCTTTCCTTCTTCCCTGTCTTTGGTGAATGAATATATTCTAATCATCAAAGACCTTGTTAAAGGCTTTGTCTTCTGTGTTTAACTTTAACATATAGACAAAATAAAATATCACTCTCTTCACGCTTTCTTAACACTTTCTCCCTTTTTCCATTAGAGCCATGGCCATATGTTAGTGGTTCACATACATCTCTCCCATATTGTGCAATAAAATCTATCATGTTAGAATTTACTTCTTTTGATCTTTCTATTACAAAATTGACACCCTCCTTGGTACATGGTAGGCATTTAGAATCCCAGTCTATGCCAAAAGAGGCCACCTGTGATCCTAAGTGTTTAGGGGTTCATGAGGCAGGGGATGATTAAGTCTTTCTCCTGGGACAGCCCAAGGTGTGTTTTAGCATGCACTGATAAGCACTGGGGGTTGTGTGGACATGAGAAACTGCACTAAACCCTGTGGCACCATGGGATTTGCTACTACTGCAAAGTGACCAACATCTGTTCTCAGACATCAGGAAGTAACGGTGGCAAGAGGTATAGAGAGTGTAGAGCCTGCAAGTCTACTGTCATGACTGACCCGCTGTTACATCACTGCCCTGTGTCTGCACTCCAGCATCTCCCCCCAAGACAAATAAGAGGGGAAAAGTGGTGGACGCTACACTCAAGGAGACAGAATGAGCTCCTATGTACACATGGGGACAAACCCTGGGGACGTTCATGAACGAAAGACCTACTTAAGAGCAGGTGCTCCTACTAATGGGTAAGACGGGAGCCACATAAATACCAGATGTGTTCTTATTGTACTATAAGTGTGTGTGGATATCAACACACAATGTGCAAGCACACACATGCACATTTACATATGCATCCATACATACACACACATGTATATATGTGTGTGACCGATAGTTAATTATGTAGTTAAAATTTCTCAGTGTCATAAGAAATTACATACGGCAGAAACAGAGGCAGTAGGAAAGAATTATAGAACTTTGGGTATTATTTCCCACTGTGCTAGATGAGATACAATCATGAATATCAAAGATGGTTTTGCATATATTCACTAGAGGAAGAATGATTGTTTTAGCAAGAGTTTTCCAGTCATATACCACACAGATATCAATTTATATCAAAATAGCATATAAAAGGAAGAATCCGTCTTTAAGATAGTTGTAAACCACCTTCTCATCTATAAACTAACAACTATGACTTTTCAAATACAGAAAAAGTTTTAGTTCTCAGATTTGAAAAAGAAATCTTTGTAGGCATTTTAATTTATTTAGTATTCGGCAGCTAACTAGAAGTTTATTTCAAAATTTCTATTCATATAAAAAGCGAAGTTAAAAAGTCCATGAAGTTAGAAAGCAAAACAGTTCCAAGTGAACAACTGTCCACATATGTGTGTATGTATGTGCACATGCACACATGAGTTTATATACGTATGCGACTAATAAACATCACAAGGACCTGATGGTGAAGGTATTGTTCCACACGTAAAAGATACTGAGCAACTCTATAAGAAAAGGTTTCCGAGAATGTGTGAGGAAATAATCTCGAGGCGCTTGTGCTTAAGCAGAGGAACGCGGGACAAAAAAGAGGCAGGTGTAAGTAGTTCTGTATGTGCGGAAGTAGGAAATTGAAGGAGATATCAGCATACTTTCCTCTGTGAAGTAAGAAATAAGATGTTTTTTTCTGTTGGGGGCAGGGAGGCATTGCTGGGTTCCAGTTTTGAAAAATGTGAGTAAGAACTAGTATTTTTAATGTAGTAAATAATTCATCAAAAAGAAACTTGGAGTCATATTTACAGCAAGTGTTTATGACTGGAAAGGAATGTTGGTAACAAAAATAAGATGCCTAAAGGACCATATGAACTGAGAAAAGAAATGAACTGGAACTTTCACTGATGTCCAGAAATGACCATAGCCAGGGAAACAAGCTGTACTCAGAGAGTGTGATACCTAAATTAGTGATTGCATAGTGGAAATAATCCACATTTGTAATAAACTTCAGAATTTGGAAATAGGGATGTGAAGAGTAGCTGAGGACAAGGTCTCCAGAGATGAGGACATTAAGGGTAGAGAGTACATGTTTACACTGGTGTCATCAAGGATGATAATGACAGGATTTGGGTAGAGATAATGTTAGGTGATGGAGTCACAAAAAATTTTTGGCAAATAATAGGCAGTGTATCGGATTTCTCTGTTCTTAATGGCAATAAGAAGGCAATGAGGAATGTATAGTGAAATATCATGGTTCTGAAATGAGTTGGAGAGTGTGTGTGTGTATGTGTTAGTTTTATAAGAGAGTGGAGGACTTATTGCTAGCAGTTGTATTGAAGAGTATGGAGCACAGAAACACTGCCTCACTATCTAGGTGTACGGGGGTGGGAAAATAAGCAGCTAGTGTTCAACAGGACAAGTGAAAGTGGTAGTGAGAGTCAAGTTTTAATTATGGCAAAGAACTGAAGAAATTGAAGATAGGACTTTTTAAATGATTCCAGATTGATAGTTCTTGAGATTATGGTGTGAAAGTTTCAGAGGTGACGGTGTGGTAGAGAGCTAGGTCCAGGAAAAGGAAGTGCCAACATTGGGGATAATTGTACAATACAAGATAAAAAGTCGTGAAGCCTTACACATGAGACATTGACCAATTTAAACAGAAAATAGAACAATGATGGATGGAGAACCCCTTTAGCAGCGTGATATCTGAGCACATAATCTGATAGTCTGACTCAGAAAGAATTACTATAGTCCCAATAGTTTCTAACTCGGTCTACATGATATATAGTGGGGGTGAAGGTGGTTAGAGAAACTACCATCATAAACTCATACATTGCCATTTTATTTATGTATTAGTCTTCCCTAAGTCTTTTTAGTGTGAATCATTGTAAGAGTATAATAAGTTTTTAATATATTAACACAATTGATTTTCTGCATCTGCAAATCTAATGTCTGGTCTTTAAATCAGTATGTTTTCATCAAGGTCATTACATTTATGGAATGCAGAGCCTTGTAACCAGACAGACTACTTTGGGGCGGGGGGGACACATTATTTTATTATACCTTTTCAACTGCAACACATATATGAACACAGATTTAGATCATATATGAAGAAAAATAATTAACCCATTATTCAGCATCATAGTGAGACAGGTATTCCCACTCTCCACCAAGAACTTATATCTTAATTTTCTGAAATGTTAAAAAGTACTCAAACAATTGCCTATCTTTCACACAACTATATATCCTGCCAACTATCATTAATCTTTCTAAATTAGAACTCAATTATACAAGGCTTTTGGAAAATGGGAGAGGGGAGGTGACCACTTGATTTCTTTGACTCTTATTTTTTTAAATATTTTATGTATTTATTTGAGAGAGAGAGTGAGGGAAAGAGCACAAGTTGGGGGGAGGGGGAGGGGGAGAGGGAGAAGCAGAATCCCAGCTGAGCAGGGAGCCTGCTACCTCTTGCTCAATCCTAGGAACCTGGGATCATGACCTGAGCTGAAGATAGACGCTTAACCAGCTGAGCCACCCAGGCACCCCTCTATGACTGTTCTTTTTGTTCACTCTGCCAACATGCATTTTTCTAGACCACTTTCTATATACTAGGTATTGTGTCAGGTCAAACCTCTGACCTTGAGTTCATGACCCAGTGGTCTTCAGTTCCCTCTACCTTCTTGTGATCTTACAGATGACACACTTCAGTTTCTGATTTCATGTTCAATAATGACTTTCCAACATTTTTAACAAAGAGAAGTCATCTTAGAAAAAGATCCTTTACTTTAGTAACAATCTTTAAATTTTTCCCCCTCACACAAATACTGAAACCCATGGCCTTCATTCAAACAAGCATTCATTTAAAGAGATTTTCTTCTTTTCTCAGATTTGAATTTAGCTGGTGACTTGACAGTTGAACAGCTGTTGACTTAAATTTCCATAAGACTGTATGTTTTAAGAAAGAAGATTAAAATACTTCACTTTTCTTTTCAGGTCCAACACAAACACGGGCAGTTAAATCTAAACCATTTGGCTAAGAGAAAGGAGATAGAATTCTTGTCTTTTGCATTGCATCCTTTCATGTCTCTCTCCCCACCACCATCACCCCATCACAACACATGCACACACACACACACACACACACACACACACACACACACACACACCTGTGGTCCTCAAAAGGAGCCAAAACTTAATTTTTATGGGGATTTGTAGAAACACATGTAATGAAAATAGTATTGCATATTTGACATCAAAAACTTTCTAGATTTGTCTATCTCTGTCAGCAGCTTTTAAGAATCATTCATTTAAAGCAGTCTAGATACCTATCTTTATTGGATAAAGCATCAAAACCTTTACAAAAAGAGAAAAAAAATAGAAATGCCCTGCCACTGTAACTAACACTTTGGAATAGAGATCCAGGATACTTTGGGTGGATTTCAAAGACTCTAGCAGGACTTGTATGTATATATTCTTATTTGAACCACACATTTAGTACTTTTTTCCTTTGTGTAAGCTTGTTATTAATTCAAGTGAAGGCTCCGAAGACTTTGTCTCCAGCATGTTTAAATAAAATACAGTTTTTTGTAATGGATACAAAACCAGTGAGTGCTATCTTTTGGTAATCTGTTGAGAAGGAAAGAATAAAAGAAGATGAGACCTTTTTCTCTTATTTCATCACATGTGTAACCATGGTGTAACCATGTTTCCCTCCTCATTCCGTTTCCATGTAGATGTAAAACAAACAAATAAACAAACAAAAACACAAGTGTACAGGTAGCCTGGATCTTAAATTAGAGAAGAATGCAAGTAGTTATTTAAGGATAATAAGCTACAATAACAGCATCCGGTCTGACAACTATATATGGCAGGCTTAATAAAGCAGTGCTGACTCAAGTGTGGTGTCAAGTTCAATAGGCCAGACAAGGAAGTTCATAAAAAAAAATGATATTCAAAGTTTTGTACATATTTCATTAGATGTTACATTTTATTTTATTTTTATTTTTTTTAAGATTTATTTATTTATTTATTCGACAGAGATAGAGACAGCCAGCGAGAGAGGGAACACAAGCAGGGGGAGTGGGAGAAGAAGAAGCAGGCTCATAGCGGAGGAGCCTGATGTGGGGCTTGATCCCATAACACTGGGATCATGCCCTGAGCCGAAGGCAGACGCTTAACCGCTGTGCCACCCAGGCGCTCCAGATGTTACATTTTAAGAACATCTTGTATGTTAAATAGTCACTGTTAAATTTTCTCCAGGAAAAAAGGCATGTAATAAATGTTAATTTTTGTTAAACATTTTGAAATTCAATTCTGATTCTGATTCTGATTAAAATTCTACGGGAACCCACTCACTCATTCAGCCAGTATTTATTGAGCACTTACTGGATTCACTCAACAAACGTTTTTTGAGTGTCTTCCCTATGACAGTCGTATTCATAGACATTGGGGACACAAGAATGAAATGTTGGTTCTCAGATCTCAGGAATTTGGAAATGAATAACATATTACTTCTTCCTTTAGAGAGATGCTCAAAAACCAGGATAGAAGCATACATAACTCATTATGACACATCACGATAACATAAACAAGACAAATTAATGTAAAAGTTATTAGCGTTAAGAGGAAAAATCAACTAATTGAGTAAGGGACGAAGTAGCAAGGAAGACTTCCCAGAAGATAAGGTATTGATAACAGTCCATTAAGGAAGAGGAGATATATCCTAAGTAATATAAAAGAAGGAGGAGTGCTCAGATCTAGGAAAGCTAAGGAAGACTATTATTAGTTTCAATTGTTTGATCTGCTTTTTCACACATTGTTATTTCATATACACATTTCTGTATTAGGCCCCAAACCTTACATTTGTAATAGTCATATTGTATTTGCATGAATAAAGCAAGGTTTAATAAATTGTTCATTTGCTGTTAGATATTTGGGTGTTTCCAGTGGTTCATTAAATCACCATGTACATCTTTTTAAATGACTTTTGAAAAATTGAAATACATCCATAGAATTGGCCATATAGTTTTATAGATATTATTAAGAGTTTCAAGATTTATCTCTAAGGAAACGGAAACTATTTATTTTAAATACCACCAGTGACATATAAGTATACTAGATTTCCCAGAGTTTTTTCAGTTTTTACCAGGCCAACCACCAAATCTCAGCTTCAATGGGGCAGAGATCATTTCATTCATTAGTGTACACCTAAACTTAACATAGTGCCTGATATATAAACACTCAGTAATTAATGGTTAAATGAATGAATGATCTATACCATCACTTTCTTTTTTTTTTATTTATTTATTCTACAGAGGTAGGGACAGCCAGCGAGAGAGGGAACACAAGCAGGGGGAGTGGGAGAGGAAGAAGCAGGCTCATAGCGGAGGAGCCTGATGTGGGGCTCAATCCCATAACGCCGGGATCACGCCCTGAGCCGAAGGCAGACGCCCAACCGCTGTGCCACCCAGGCGCCCCTATACCATCACTTTCAATTACCTCTGTTTATTTATTAAGTTTATTTTAGCATCATAGAGTTTGCTTATATCCACATATCAATGTTTTATTTTATCATCATATACTATCCACCAGGTACTGCATTAATGTGATAGGTTCATGCCACACACTTTCTAGCTCGTAACCAATAGTCATTCTACCTATTCTTCCCAGCTAAAATATGCCAGTTCTGATTAAAAGAGTTATGTGCCCAACCCCAGGGGTTAATAATGATTTTCAAAGCCTACAGATTTTATCCTTCCTTGCCAGATATCCACTTTTGCCGCCGAAGTGGCTGTATCACACATTTCTTTCTGCTGACACTAAAACGAAGTTTCCTAAAAAAATGAACAATCAAACAGAAACCTTGGGATTATTTTTCCTTTTGTTTAAAAAAATAACAGGAAGAAAGAAAACCACTTGAGGAAAAACCCATTTTTATCAACTTCTTCCATGATTATTTGCTTTGAATGCAGTCACGATGTCTGGAGGTGTTGCAGCCATCTGGCAACCATATTTCAATATGCCTCTAGCCAAAACAGGAACCAGCTGCCAACAAGGGAGTAGAACATTCTTGGTAAAATTATTGAGTGGTACCAACTCTGGTTTGCCAACCTCTGGACCTCTTTTTATTTAAGAACCTTAAATGCCATCATTACTTAAGTCACTATGTGAGGTTTTCCACTAGCTGCCTCCAAAAGTCTCCCTGGCACAATTTTGCTGTGGAGTTTTATGAATGATATTCTTAAACCCTCCATCATAGCCTTAACATGATCACTCCTTTCATCATTGTCAACCTTCTTTAGATTTGAAATAAATTTTATATTTTTTTCTTTAATTTCGCAAATTGATTCTATTTAGGTATCTCCCCTGCAGTTCATTTCAACATATGGAATGAAGAATGGCATAAATTAATTAATCCTTAAACTCAGAGTTCAAGCCCCAAAGAACATATTTACTCGATTTTCTGTATTCCTTTTTGATCATCGTTGGAACTTATGTAGTCAATTTTTAGTTTTCTTTCCACTGATCATTTTTCAGTATTTTTAATATTATGTCAAAAGATTTTGGCAATTACAAATGTTGATGTATTTTAAAAGCTGGAGTTCCTGAAACCAATATTGCACTGTATATTAACAAACCAATATTGCAGTGTATGTTAACTAACTAGAATTTTAATAAAATTTGAAAGAAAAAACAAAATAAAATAAATAAAATAAGTAAATAAATAAATAAATAACTCTGGAACTAAAAAAAAAGTTGGTATGATAAATTTGTCATCATTACTTTTTAAATTATATCAAATCATTGACTAAATTAATATGTTTTTCTAATTTGATTTTATTAACAATTTGTCAAGTTCTATAAAATATTCCATGAGGACTTAAATGATCAGATTTTACTGCACAGACAAAAGAGGAGAAGGTAATATGACCAGAAAGTCACTTTGGAGCGATTCAGCCACAAGCCAAGGGATGCCAGCAGCCACCAGGACACGCAGGAGACAAGGAAGACTCTTCCCAGAACCTTTGGAGGAAGACTGGATTCAAGGTCTTAACCTTGATGCCCAGCAATACTGATTTTGGATATCTGGCTTCCAGAAATATAAGGAAAACCCTTCTGTTGCTTTAAGTCATCAAGTTTGTTAGAGGAGCCACAGAAAATGACTACAAATGTCTTTTTTATTATTTCCATTATTCTTCTATAGAAACACAAACTGCAGTGTGACTAATTAAACGTCTTTTCCTCTCATAATTTTTATTGATTTTTCTAAATATTCTCATGCACTGTCATCATCTGCAAAGAGTGCTATTTCTCTTCCTTGTTTCCTATTGCAATATCTTTTTTTTTTTAAGATTTTATTTATTCGACAGAGATAGAGACAGCCAGCGAGAGAGGGAACACAAGCAGGGGAAGTGGGAGAGGAAGAAGCAGGCTCATAGCAGAAGAGCCTGATGTGGGGCTCGATCCCAGATTGCCGGGATCATGCCCTGAGCCGAAGGCAGACGCTTAACCGCTGTGCCACCCAGGCGCCCCTCCTATTGCAATATTTTTTGTGCTTTTTTTTTTTTTTTTGCTATTACATATATTGCATGAATTCTCAGTACAATACCAAAAGAATGACAATGTTGTGTTCTAATTTATCTATATCTTGTTTGAAAACGAATAACTGGTGCTTGCACATTGAATAGAATGATTTCTTATCTTCTTAATGTATGTGTATTTTTTATACATCCTTAGAAATAACATGGGCCTTTACAGTATTTCACTGTATAACTGGTGTAGAATGGTATCAGATGATGATCCAATTTATAGTGTAATACCTGTGAAGTGCATAGGTCTTACATGGTATCTTAAGTTAATAATTTCCTAATGCTTATCGTCACAAGGTTGAATTTGTAGATTGAGCTCTTTTTTTTTTTTTTAATCACTTTGCTATTGATGATTTACCCACCACTTGCCTAAGACAGTTGCCAAGTCAAGTCTTTGGGTCTCATTTCTAAGATCTTGGAAGTAGTAGTGTCTAAAGCTCTAGAATTGCAAACTCAGAAGAAAAAAAATCTATGCACTGAGAAGGCAAATAAATGTCACAAAATACTTTTCTTTTTTTGAAAAATGACTTAAAACATGATGGAGTCAAATTGCCCCAAAATAGATAATTTTAAAAGTAGAAAGTGATATATTTGGGTCAATATTGGATGTATTGAAGTATTGCCCAAGGTTTCCCTAGGAAATAAGAAAAAAACTGGGTGTAGAGAAAAGCTGTTGAAAGATACAGACCCATTCTCTGCTCCAACACATGGCATCTAAGAGTGATGGCAATTTGATAGGAACAACATAAAATTCAGATAATTAAAATTGAATCTTGGGAACTACTGAAAAATCCTTGCACAAATTTGGCAAGGATGTAGTGAAACGACAGACCATAAAGGGAATATGGATATTTGGGCAATGGGCCTGTGAGGTATGATCAGAAGACACTTCTCTAAGTGTTCTTCACAACCTACATCCCTGAGTTGGCTTTGCCAACTCTACAAGTTGAGAAACCCCCAAAATATTGCTGAGATGAATTTCTTCCAGCTGAGTTGATGGAGATCAGAGCAGAATTATAGAAATAATAGAACATTTCTTTTGGTTGATTGTGGTGCAAACAATTTATGCATACTAAACATGTCTTTCTTCACTAATAGTACCAAATCTTTGAGTAATACTTTAATGTATCAAGTTGTTTGATCTTTATCTAAATTCATAAATGGTATTTAACTCTCATTTTTCTGGCTGTTTTTCTACTAATTTTATGCACATATATGATTTGGAATAGCTTATGGAATACAAAGATTATTCTTGTTATATGTGTGACCATTCTGTAGGGAATCCATTGGCATTCGTCTTTAAAAAGTTATTTTAGTAACTTCTCCAGTATTTTCTTATGTTTCTGTGGAATCTTTTACCTGCCCATGAAGCTCATTCTTTCTTTTTCCACTTCAATCTAAGCTAGCTCTTAAATGTAGTCTACGCTCACACTAGGTTCCCTGGTACCTGTGGACACCATTGGTTGACTTCGAGTCTATTGCCAACACCTAACATTTCTTTCAGATAGGCTTCTAAATGATTTTTATAAGTCATAGAGTAATGCATTTGACCTTTTGTGCTAAATGTAGTAACATACTAGGAATTTTATTAAAATTCATCTTAATAGACTTTCCCTCATCTTGTATAAGTGATCCTATCCAATAGTAATTGTTGAATATTATTGAATAAATGAACAAATAAATGGTTTTTGAAGTCTGATTCTGTCATCCAGCTGATACTCTTCCTCAAAGTTTATAAGCATGCATCTTCCAACTTATTATTTGAACCGTTGCATAGAACAGGGCGGAGAAAAGTGTTCTGGGAAGGTCCCTTAAGACTTCCCTTAATTTTAATATCAATCCATTAATCAAAGCCTTTTGCTCAGTTGTTCAATAGGGTATGAACTCAACATATTTCATTATATCTAGCCATATTTCTCCTTCCTAAACATAATGTTATTATGAGATAACGGATCAATACATTGTTATAGTCCAGGTCCACTCTATTGCATTTTCTTGATGTATTGGTCTAATAATCCAGGCAAATAATTTAATTAGAAATTGAAATTCAAAACTGCAATTATATCTAAATGTAATTCTATTTGCTTTGTTTACTATTATCCTTAAGATATCTCAATGCTATATACTGTTTGAGACATATACATTTACTATTGTTAATGGGTTTTCTTTCTGTATATTTTACACTCCTTAGAGTAATGCTTCATTCTTTTAAGTAAACTTTTGATTATGTATGTATTATCTGATTTCATAGTTAGAAAAGGAGCATTTCTTGGGTGCCTGGGTGGCTCAGTGGGTTAAGCGTCTGCCTTTGACTCAGGTCATGATCCCAAGGTCCTGGGAGGAAGCCCCCCCATGCATTAGACTCCCTGCTCAGAGAGAAATCAGCTTCTCCCTCTCCCTTTGCTGCTCCCCCTGCTTGTGCTCTCTGTCTGTCTCTCTCTATGTCAAATAAATAAATATAATCTTAAAAAAAAACAGCATTTCTGTTATCCACACAAAAGTCTATTATTTGTTTCTTTTCTATTGATATATTAACCTATGTATTTATATACACAACTATACATGCAAGTATGTATACGTATATGTGTGTGTTTATGTGTATTGTGTATGTATATATAAAAATCTAAACAATTCTGGAAATTTACCTTGGTTGTTTTTTTTTAATAAATCAATTTGATATTTAATCAGATTGAACTTTTTATTTCCTTGCACTAAAATAATTACCTAGGTCCAGAAGCTTATTGGACATACAAAATATGAAAATAATTGTTTAAAACTTGCAGGTAGCAAAATTTTATTTCAAAATTTTATTTTGCTGTATAGTTCTTAAAATATATTATAAAGCATCATCTAGGCATTCTTTAATATTTTAACAAATATTTTAAAATAATTTCTGATAATCATATCATTTTAGTTATTCACTTAGTTTAGTCTAGATAAATCTTTTAATTCATATTAAGGAAGACTGAGTAACTAGCTTAACACTGTTTCTAAATCCTTATATATTTTTGCTGGTATATCTTAGTTTGAAGAAAGATTTTACATGTTGTTACACTACATAGCCTTATTTGTATTAATATATTTTGCTTAACCAAACAAAATGTATGCTAACCTATAAAGCCAATTATCTTCCCATAACTTATAACGTTCTTTAAGTTTTTGATTATCTCTTGCTTTGAGCTTTGCAATAGAGATTATCTACTGACAAATTATATTTGTCTCTAGATTTAAATAAATTCACTTTCCTCTTTTAAAAAATCATTTTGGGGGCGCCTGGGTGACACAGCGGTTAAGCGTCTGCCTTCAGCTCAGGGCGTGATCCCGGCGTTATGGGATCGAGCCCCACATCAGGCTCCTCCACTATGAGCCTGCTTCCTCCTCTCCCACTCCCCCTGCTTGTGTTCCCTCTCTCACTGGCTGTCTCTATCTCTGTCTAATAAATAAATAAAAAATATTTTTTAAAAAATCATTTTGGCCAAGTTAATTGATTTAAATTTAATTATCTTTATTTAGCTTCTCCCACATTCTTTGTTCTCATGGGCTTGGTATTGAAATTCAAAATTATTTATCTTCATAATTTATTATTCTTTTCTCTCTGGCAACTCATAAGATAATGTATTCATCTTTAAAGTTTCAAAAATGATATATCGATGTCTAGTTCTTGTCTTTTGTTGATTATGCCCATCAATACTGTTGAGTTTCAGGTTGAATTTATTTTTTAATAAAGAAACATATCTATCGTGTTATTTTGAATATATCCATAGCATTTTGAATATGCTGTTTCTCTGGGTTCTGAGTCCTTGAAATCAAGAATTATGTCCTATTTGTATTTTTATCTATAGCAACAAGCATAGCATTGGAATATGTCTTTATCTGCATTAATATCTATATTTATCTATAACTAAGCCATATGAAACCTCTCTATTGGCTAATCTAGCTAGCTCTCAGCAAAGTTTATCTGTATAAAGCAGTATTCTTGGCTACATGGGATTTACTCCCCCAGTCTTCAATAATTCATGCATCTTACAAAAGCATCTATGCTGCTCGCTTTTTTTCTCTACACATCCTGTAAGCATGAGGTCACCAATGCGGTAGGCCAGCATGACGTTTGGGGTTTTGTGTGATGATGAAGATCCCTGTGGGCTAAAGTGTGGACAAATAGGGAGAATTTATTTCAGAGGTACAGCAAGAAGGAGGTACCTTACAGAAGATAGGAAACTGCTTGTCATCTTTCTATTTGTTGAACTAGAGATAGAAGAAAAAAATAATTTTTTTAAAGATTTTATTTATTTATTTATTTATTTATTTATTTATTTATTTGACAGAGAGACAGCCAGCGAGAGAGAAAACACAGGCAGGGGGAGTGGGAGAGGAAGAAGCAGGCTCCCAGCAGAAGAGCCTGATGTGGGGCTCAATCCCAGGGATCCAGGATCATGCCCTGAGCCAAAGGCAGACGCTTAACAACTGAGCCACCCAGGTGCCCCGAAAAAAATAAATTTTTCTATTAAAATATGAGCACTAAGTTCTAGAGATTTTATACTCATTTGTGCCAACATATAAGATCATTAAAGAATTACTACTATCTGGTTAAGCTTATGATAATCACTGTCATTTTACAAAGTCTTTTGCATTGGCTAAATTGGAATACTAAATAATATTTTGCTGTAAGTCACAACTTCTGCATCCTTCAAGTTTTGATCACAGACATAAAATGTGTGACATTCCCCACTGCTGAAATTTGATTTTTCTTCTCATTAACTGAGTTTGAAACGGATTATTTTGGAAACTCTCCCATTTAGTCTTTCCTATCACACTACTTATTCCAAGGGATAAATCCAATATAGGGATTTTGCCAGTTGCCTATATCTCACCTACTTATGTGCTCTAAACTGAAAGGGGGGGATAAAAAGGTTAATTTGAAGTAGCATAAATCCAAGTAGTTTTAGGGTCTTTTCTCTTTGGTGTCTCACTTATTTCCTTTATAACTTCATACAGCAATTCTAGATTTCAAGATATACTACAAAGCTATAATAATCAAAATAGTATATACTGGCACAGAAATAGACACATGGATCAACAGAAGAGAACAGTGAGCCCAGAAATAAACTTACACTTAGGTGGTCAATTAATCTATGACAAATGAGGGAAGAATA
Source organism: Ursus americanus (assembly GCF_024610735.1). Classification (NCBI taxonomy): domain Eukaryota; kingdom Metazoa; phylum Chordata; class Mammalia; order Carnivora; family Ursidae; genus Ursus; species Ursus americanus. The sequence continues at coordinate 29,250,966 of NC_142152.1, read as the reverse complement.
TACAGGGGGAAAAGACAGTCTCTTCAACAAATGGTGCTGTGAAAACTGGACAGCTACATGCAAAAGAATGAAACTGCACCATTTCCAACAACACCATACACACACACACAAAAATAAACTCAAAATGGATTAAGATCTAAATGTGAGACCTGACACCATAAAACTCCTAAAAGAAAACATAGGCCGTAAACTCTTGGACATTAGGCATCACAATATTTTTCTGGATGTCTACCCAGGCAGGGGAAACAAAAGCAAAAATAAACAATTGGGACTATATTAAACTAAAAAGATTTTTCACAGTGAAGGAAACCCTTAACAAAATGAAAAGACAACCTACTGAATGGAAGAAGATATTTGCAAATGATATATTGAATAAGAAGTTAATATCCAAAATATACAAAGAACTTATACATCAACATCCAAAAATTTAAAAAAAGCACTAATTACAAATGGGCAGAGGATCTGAGAAGATATTTCTCCAAAGAAGATGTACAGATGGCCACCAGACACATGAAAAGGTGCTCAACATCACTCATCATCAGGGGAATGGAAATCAAAACCACAATGAAGTATCTATCATCTCAAACCTGTCAGAGTGGCTATAATCAAAAAGACAAGAAATAACAAGTGTTGCTGAGAATGTGGAGAAAAGGAACTTCTTGTTCACTGTTGGTGGAAATGTAAATTGATGCAGCCACTATGAAAAACAGTACAGACTTTCCTAAAAAAAAAAAAAGGTAGAAATACCATACAACTCAGCAATCCCACTCCTGGATTTTATCTGAGGAAAATAATAGGCACACTTATGTTTATTGAAGCATTATTTACAATAACCAAGATAAGGAGCAGCCTAGTGTCCTTGGATAGATGAATGGATACAGAAGATGTGATATATATAAAGAGGAGCACTATTAATCAGCCATAAAAAAAGAATGAGAGATTTTGCCATTCATGACAACATGGATGGACCTAGAAGGTACAAAGCTAAGTGAGATAAGTCAGAAAGATAAAGACAAATACCATACGATTTCACTTACATGTGTAAGTATAAAAGCAAAACAAATGAATAAACAAACAAAAAACAAACTCCAGTACGGAGAACAAACTGGTGGTTTTTATAGGGGAAGGTTTGGGGTGGTGTAGGCAAAATAAATGAAGGGGATTCTGAAGTACAATCTTACAATTATAAAATAAATAAGCCACTAGGATTAATAGGATTAAAAGTTTAGCATAGGGAATATAGTCAATACAGTTAATAAGATTGCAATAACTTTATACAGTGACAGACGGTCACTACACTTATCGTGGTGAGCATTCCATAATGTCTATAATTGTCAAATTACTATACTGTACATCTGAAACCAATATAATATATGTCAATTAAGATAAAATTAAAATTAATAAAAATAAAATAATTTTGTATAGCTTCATGGCCTTGAATAAAACCTATATGAAATACCTCTTTCTGGATTCTCCTGAATTTCAGATTTATATATCCAACAGCTGAACACCATCATTGGGATGATTTAATAACCTCTCAAGTTTAACTTGTCCAACTTGCTTCAAGTGTAGCTTTCTCATTTTAGATAATAGCAGCTCCTTCCTACCTTAGGTCATCTAGTAGCATCTTTGATTACTCTCTTTCTGTCCTATCTATGAGGACATCCTCATACCAGAACCTTCAAAATACCCAGAACCTTATTTCACCACATCCACTGCCACCACCATAGTCCAAACCACAATTATATCTTACCTGGATAATTGTAATGACCTAAATGATATCCCCAGCTCTACTTTTATCCCCTGCTCCTAACCCTTGGACAATGTCTGTACACGACACAACACCCAGACGTATCTAATGGCAACAGAGGTCAGATTATGTCTCTATTTAGATCAAACTATTCCAAAACTCTCCGATCTCAATTAGAACTTTAAGCTTTATCTGACCTTGTCTCCTACTACTCTTCCCATAATCGCACTGGCATGGATGGATTGGCTTTCTTACTCTTCTTTTTTTTTTTTTAATTATTAACATATAATGTATTACGTCTTTCAGGGGTACAGGTCTGTAATTCATCAGTCTTACACAATACACAGCACTCACCACAATGCATACCCTCCCTAACGTCCATCACCCAGTCCCCCATCCCCCGTACCTCCCTTCACTCCAACAACCCTCAGTTTGTTTCCTGAGATTAAGAGGCCCTTATGGTTTGTCTCCCTTTCTGGTTTCTTCTTGTTTCATTTTTTTCCTCTCTTCTCCTATGATCCTCTGCCTTGTTTCTCAAATTCCACATATCAGTGAGATCATATGATAATTGTCTTTCTCTGATTGACTTATTTCGCTTAGTATAATACCCTCTAGTTCCATCCACGTCCTTGCAAATGGCAAGATTTCATTTTTTGATGGCTGCATAATATTCCATCACACACACACACACACACACACACACACACACACACACCACATTTTCTTTATCTTACTCTTCTTAATACACATCGGGGAAAGCCACACCTTAGGGTCTTTGCATTGGTTCACCTCTAGCATGTAATTCTCTATCTGCAGATTACCATATGAATAGCTCCCTGATCACCCTTGTTAAAATTGTACCCCCTTCTTGAGTCACAGCATTGACAATATTCCTACTTTTCTCTATTATTTTAAATCACTTATCAATTTCTAAATTTCAATATTTTTGTTGTTATTGTCTACATTTTGGTGTCCACTTATTTTTTTTTTCTTTTTTTGTCCTAATAACATGTAAGTTTCATACAATCAGGGATTTCTTTTTCCCTCTGTGTTCTTCACCACTGTATGCTAGGCACAAAGCACAGCCAGAGATATTAGGCATTTGATACTTATCTGTTAAATGAATGATCAAACTAATGAATGAATGAAAATTATATGTTGAACTGCCTATACATCTGAGCTCTGGAGACCAAAGATCAGTTGAGCTGCTAAATATTCCGAGTTGGACAATTCTGATTTCCTTGAAGCTTCTCTGCTTCTCATAGTAACTTCTTTTTATGTGCCTCCATTTTGGTGCAGCCACTCCAGGATTTGTCCAATTCCCCTGAAAACAATGAGCTCATTTCAAACATAGCATTTGGCAGCAGCATCCTAGTTGACAAATACAGCCACTAATTACTATTCAAATGTGCTGCTTCTCCCTTCACTGATGTATTCTCAGAGTCTTGGGTCTGCTGGGCTTTCATGAAGGACATAGTGGGTCAATGGGCTAGTCACTAATGACATATGCACTTGGCATTTCATTTTCTCCTGATTATGTGAAGCACTTCACCAGTATTATTTTTAAAATGCTCACATCTCAGCTAGATTTAGTATGAGACATCACTGAGTGAACAATTACGAGCAAACAATTGTTACTATCCCCAGCTGCTTGAGCTAACACATTGAATCCAAAAGCTCTGAAAAATTTACCCATTTTAGTGGATTCAAACTGATACGAAATTCTATTCTTTTTGTCAAACATCCTCAGTCTATTCCCAAATCTAGTAACATTTTTTTTTCTGATAAAACTTAACAAAGTTCTAAAACTCTTTTAATGAGTCAGTTTCTTCTCTAATATCTGGCTCATCTATTGGCATTTAACAAGTTACTCTCCTCCACAACTGGAGGGCTTGTTCATGAATCCTTACAGGATTTATGCCAATGTGCTTTTAGAGGATAACTCCCTCAGGAAAAAGACGTTATAGCATTGTCCCAGAGATGAACTAACAGTTCATTAAACCTATTGTCTGCTTTCTGACTACGCAGCTAAATAAATTTTTCCATCCCTCTTGCATATACATGTGACATGGTACTAATTTTCCTCAGTAGTATGTGAGTAGAATTGATGTGTCACACCTCGTGTGCTTTCTCTACTCCCTCATTTCTATGTCTCACTGCCAGCTGGATATCAATGCCTAGAATAAACTCAAGAGACATGCTTTGTAACAAAAACCTAAAACATGTGGCAAAGCCTTAGCATACAGGAAACACTATATAATAAAACTGTTATCAGAGGCTGAAGAGATGATGATCCACATTACGTAATGGCAAACATTTGATGAAACTCTTGCCTTCAATGCCTGGGGGAAGATCACATGTCTACTGAACTGACAGCTGTGGCAAAGAGATTGAGAAGAATCAAAACATTAGTGTCCTTTCACTACTATCGTCTCTTTTTGTCAAGGAATTATAAGAAAGAAACACATCCAGGAGGGAATTGGCCAGTTTGTAAGCAGGGATAGGAAAGAGAAAGTGTCTGGAAATTCAGAACCTGAAAGAGTGTAAAACCTAACTGCTTCTGACCTCCAAACAGTGGGTATTATGATGAAAAAAACTTGAGCAACAAAATCACACTAAAACAGAACCATGCACAGGAAACATCTTTTCTAGCAATGATGAAGTAACCTGCCCTGATTTTTTGTTTTTTCTTAAACAACTAGAAAACTGAAGAAAGTATATGAAAGAAAATAGAGAAGAAAGAAAGAAAGAAAGAAAGAAAGAAAGAAAGAAAGAGAAAGAAAAAAAGAAAAACAGAGACAAATATAGAAGGGAAGAAAGAAAGAGAGAAGAAGGAATGAAGACATAAAGACTATATAACCCTCTTAACAGATGCAGAACATTTTTTCTTACAAAACTCAACACATACTCATGGAAAAAAAAAAGACAAAAAAAAACTAACCAATCTAGGAATAAAAGAGAAGTTCCCCAAAATAATGAAGGGCATACAAACAACAAACAAACAAACAACACACACACACACACACATACACACACACACACACACACACACACAGGGCTTCCTGGGTGTCTCCATTGGTTAAGCGCCTGCCTTTGGCTCAGTTCACAATTCCAAGATCCTGTGATCGAGCCCTAGGGTGGGCTCCCTGATCAGCAGGGAGTCTGCTTCTCCCTCTCCCTTTAGCCCTTCCCACCACTCATATGTGCTATCTCTCTGCTCTCTCGCTCTCTCTCAAATAAATAAATAACATCTTAAAAAAAAAAAAACTAGCTAACAGTATACTTCATGATAAGACTGATGCTTTCTTTCCTCCTATAATCAGGAGCAAGACAAGGATGCATATGCCTTCACCACTTCTATCCAACATTCAAGAAAACAAAACGAAACAAAAATAAATAAAACAAAAACTCTTACAGATCAGAAAGGAAAAATTTTTAAAAAAGAAAAAAAAATTATCTGACATGGTTGTCTACATATCAAATATCAAAGCTACTAGAACTAATTTGGAGTTCATGAAGGTCACAGAATACAATCTTGATATAAAAATCAATTGTATGTTTACATACTAACAATTAAAACATGAAACAAAAATAATAACACAATAGCATTAAAAATATAAATGTTGGGGGACAAATTTAATTATACAAAAGCAAAACCTGTGAACTAAAAACTACAAAACAATGCTCAGGTAACTTAAGACCAAAAGAAGTAAAAATATATACCATATTCATGGATTGAAAAACAAAGTATTATTAAGATGTTCCTTCTCACAAAATTGATCTATAGACTCAGGGAAATCCTGGTCAAAATCCTATTTGGGTTTTTTGTGTTGTTTTCATTTTTGGTAAAATGTTGATGAGTTAATTTTAAAATTTATAGGTATATTCAAATGAATCAAATAGCAGAAACAATATTTTTTTAAATAAAAACAGAATTAGAATACTTACTATACATCATTTCAAGACTTACTACAATGTCATAGGAAATAAGACAATATGGTATTGACATATATAGATAGATGTTGGACAGAATAAAGATAGATGATGATAGATAGATGATGATAGGTAGATAGATAGATAGATAGATGATAGATAGATAGATAGTCTATTGTCTATTGATATATCAAAATGTTTCCAAGGTTATTGAAGGGAGAAAGGATATTCATTTTGTTAATGTAGTGAAGTTAACAGTTGATATCCATATTCAAAATACTTATTCTACCATCATCCCTCACCATATACAATAAGTTGATTCAAAGTGGACCATTGACTTAACATAAAAGCTAAAACAATTAAATTTCGAGGAGCAATCATATGAGAAAATCTTTGTAACCTTGGTGAGGGCAATGATATATTTGATAGGACACAAATAGCATAAACCATCAAAGACCGACATGCTAGAGTTATTTAAATAAAAAACTGCTGCTCAATAAAGGACTCCTCTCTGAACATTTAAAGGCAAATCACTGACTAGGAGAAAACGTTTGGAATATAAAATTTGACAAAGGACTTCTTTTCAAACTACATACGCAGAACTCTATAACTCAATAGTACAAAGCAGGAGTAGGAAATATTTGAAAAGACATTTTATAGAAGAAGATAAAAGAAGATATATAAGCACATAAAAAGATATATAGCATAATCATCACTAACAGGAAATAAACATCCCAATAAAATCACTACACACTTTCCAGAATAACTAAAATTAACAAGACGGACAATATCACATGTTGGAGAGAATAGCCAAAGCTCATAAATTGCTGGTGGTAATGTGAAACCACACAGTCATGTTAGCAGTTTCTGGTAAAGTCAAGAAAGTCACACTTACCACATTTATCATTCACATATTTATCAAAAACGAATGAAAATACACTCCTGTTGAAATCTACATGGTTGTAGAGCATGACAGCCAAAAACTGGAAACAACACAAATGTCCACCAAGAGGATAATGCAGAAGCAAATTTTGGTATATCCATATACTGAGATACTACTCTGCAGAAGTATAATGAACTACTAATACACAAAATTTCAAGGATGAATCTCAAAATCACTAGCTGAGTACAAGAAGCCAGATACAAAATCGTGCATACTGTAAGATTCCTTTTATAAGAAATTCCAGACAAAATAAAATAATCTCTGATGATAGAAGGCAGATTAGCAATTGCCTTCGGCTGGGCATGGAGTAGAGTTTGACTGTAAATTTGCTTGAGGGCACTTTTTGATGTGCCAGAAACGTTTTATGTTACAATTGTGTCATTTGTTACTTTGTAAATATCATCGAATTGTACATAAAATTGGTAAATTTGAATGTATGTAAATTACAACTCAAGAGGTGATTGAAAATGCAGCTTTGTAGCAGAGATGATTACGTGTGTAGTCTTTCCATTAGATCTTGGTAGCTTCAATGTAGCCACAATTAATTAGAAGTTAGGGCATGGGGGTGAGGAAACAAAGCAGATTTGAAACCGCATGTAACAATTTAAATATGATCATTAGTGTACATAACAAATTAAGTATATTAGAAGGCTACAGGGGCGCCTGGGTGGTGCAGTCCTTAAGCATCTGCCTTCGGCTCAGGGCGTGATCCCAGCGTTCTGGGATCTAGCCCCACATCAGGCTCCTCCCCTGGAAGCCTGCTTCTTCCTCTCCCACTCCCCCTGCTTATGTTCCCTCTTCTGCTGGCTGTCTCTATCTCTGTCAAATTAATAAATAAAATCTTTAAAAAAAAAAAAAAAAAAGAAGGGTACAAATGTTCTGGAGTAACTTTGCCAAAACAACAACAACAGCAACAACAACAGCAAACATAGGGAAGACTGAAAATGATTTAACTTTCTGTGACTTATAATAAGCTTTGGTCTTCTAAACTTCCATGTACAGAAATCTGACTTTAAAAAGCATATAATTTCTTAGAGCATTCGTCCAGCTTCAGACATTACCATGGAGCATTATGGATAAGAGGACTTCTAGAGAGTAGTCCCAGGACCACAAAGATTATTTTCCCTCTCCCAGGGAAAGGTCTTCCTAGTATCTCCACAGTGGGATTTCAGAATTGTTGCAGAATAATCAGTGTCTCCTATTCTTTTCTTCTGTATATATTGTATATATAATTCTGTATGTGGGAGGGGAAAGTTGGGGTTTTCGGTTTGTGAGCAGCCAGATCACAGGGAATCCTCATCAGAACAAATGGAGAAAATTGTTCAAGTTCAGGAGATTCTGGGTTTTGAGTAGATACAGTGATTAGACTGTTTCTTTGGTTTTCACCCTTGGAGATGGAATTAGTGTAGGCAAAAGACTAACACACATTCACAATTTTCCAAGGCATTTGATTCAGAGCTGAACTCCCAGTCAAGTCCTGGTTTCCTTTCCAGCATCCGCTCTTCATTGCATTCCTATCTGGCCTAGGCTCTGTGCTGCACATTTGGGAGACAGAAATGAAGATGACACACTCTTACTCTCCAGCAACTCCCATTCTTGGGGGATAGTTTTGTGAGCTAGTATTTGCATTATGGTACGTTTGCTTTGGAGAACATGCGTATGTGTTGGTGGGCAGAGAAGTGAGCTCTTAAGTGTAAGACAGTCTTCCCAAAACGGAGAAACCAGAGTGTGAATTTAGAAAACACGTAAAGACCATGAAAGTGAAAGGACCTTGGTCCATTTCACTGGATTCCTCAGGAAGCTCCATGTGGATGTTTATCATAGTAGTTCATCCACGCATTGTTCATTCATTCACTCATCCAATGAATCCAAACTTTCCTTGAGTGCTGGTTACCATGCTAGGTATTATATTAGGTTTCTATTCTGCTATAACAAATTGCCACTGATTTAGTGGCTTAAAACAACCCCAATTTATTAATTTATAGGTTTTTTAAAAAGATTTTATTTATTTTGACAGAGAGAGAGATCACAAGTAGGCATTGCGGCAGGCAGAGGGAGAGGGAGTAGCAGGCTCCCCGCTGAGCAGGGAGCCCAATGCAGGACTCGATCCTAGGACCTGAGATCATGACCTGAGCCAAAGGCAGATGCTTCACTGACTGAGCCACCCAGGCGTCCCGTTAACTTACAGGTTTATAGATCAAAAGTATGACACGGTTGGGGCACCTGGGTGGCACAGCGGTTAAGTGTCTGCCTTCAGCTCAGGGCGTGATCCCGGCGTTGTGGGATCGAGTCCCACATCAGGCTCCTCCGCTATGAGCCTGCTTCTTCCTCTCCCACTCCCCCTGCTTGTGTTCCCTCTCTCGTTGGCTGTCTCTATCTCTGTCGAATAAATAAATAAAATCTTTAAAAAAAAAAAAGTATGACATTGTTTAACTGGACTAAAATCAATGTGTCAAATGGCTTTAATTCTTTTCCGGAGGCTTTACAGGATAAAATACATTTTCTTGCATCTTCAAGTTTCCAGAGTGCCCTCATCCCTTGACTTGTGATGTCCTTCCTCCATCTACAAAGCCAGCCATGACATGTCAAATCCTACTCATATCACATCACTCTGACTTTTTCTGCTTCCATTTTCCACTTTTAAGGACCCTAATGATTACATTGGGCTTACCTGGAAAATCCAAGATAATCTCTCCATTTTAAGGTCCTAATTTCATTTCATCTGCAAAGTCCCATGTAACGTAGCATATTCACAGATTCTGGGGATTAGGACTTGGACAGCTTTGGCTACCACTATTCTAGCACAGACACAAATCCACAGTGTTCGTCTTTACTCCTGATATCTGCAATGGTGCCTGACTCTGGCTGTCTCCCCAAATTCCAGTTAGCTGCCTCATCACCAAATCAGCAAATAGTTTTAGTATTGCACCCTCTCCCCTCCAAGTCTTGAGCAAGAAGCTCTTTTGAGAAGTTAATCTCTTTCATAATTCTCATTTTAAAGATGAGATGACTGATATTCTGAGAGTTTAATTAACATACCCAAGGTCACAGGTGACAAGAGAAGAATATTGTTAAAATTCAAAGCTCATGACTGCAGGTCTATTCATTTCCCAGGGCAAGATTCTGTCAGATCTCATATATAAATTGAGTTCATTTTAATTTTGAAAAAAAAAATAGCCCATGATTTAATAAGAGACTAATTTAAGGAAACTTATATAAAAACCTGGCCACTTTTTCTCTTATTTCACTAGTAGAGCACCTTCAAACATTTGCTGCAAAGATTGCTTGAACAAGAAACCTTGCTATTCAACTCAATGACAGCGGACTATTACTCACTTCCAAATGACTGATACGTGGTGATGCATCTGTTCACCCCAGAAAATCTCTTCCATGCATGTCTCTAAATCTTCTCTATTCTAAATAAATTGCCCGAAGATGAGTTTATTATCATTTTGCTGCATGTTCCAAGTAGCATTCAAACAGCTTGGTGAAAGGAGTTATTTTATCACTGTTAAAGGTTCCCTCCCCCACTATTAATTACTTTTCTATCTGTAGGATGTCAGGACAGAACTCAATTTCTTTAGGACTATTACTTATGGTAGCAACCAAATAAGACTGATTTATTGAACTGGTTCCAGAGTAATTATGCATATAGAGCACCTTGCAAACAGAATGTGATCCATATAACCTAACTGCAGACTTACAGATGATATCCCCAAGGAGATGGAATGGCATGGGTCATTGGACAAGGAGGCAGGGTCAGTCACACAGCTACTAAGTAGGAGAGCCTGGAATTGAACCCAAAGCTTATGTTATTTCAATTACATTGTGTTGCCTTCTAACACATCGCAAACTTTGTTAAATATTAGGAGGGAAACTTGCTGATGTTCTAAGCCACTGCAAAATGAATCTAAGCCTTATTGGATTAGCTTTACAGTGGTAATATGTGGAAAAACCAAACAGTTAAGCTCAGCACAACAAAGTGAAAGTTGTGATTTAGGAGACAGATATTTCAGAAAGATCCAAACATTTTTATCCACATTAAAGAAACTCCGACAAAAGACACATGTTCCAAGTATTATGGTCCTAAGTGCTTAATGCTAAAGGCAGTCAGGCAACACAGATACAAGAAGCTTTAAAAGCTTTTGGAGTCTAAGGTTGTAACCTTTGGGTATAACGGTGAGGCTGTCAGTCCACTGAAACCTAGCATTTCCCCTCAACCGTCTGTCTTGCCCTTCCTCACACACTAAGTGCCTACTCTGAGCTCCTCCGGCCATTACATAAAGCTTTTTAGGAAACATCACTCCAAACAGATGTTTGACCCCCGGCTCTATGGGGACTACAAGGCGAGTTGCTAGGTCTGTTGATTAATTTTACATGTACGTGCATGCTAATGTGGCCTGACAGCGAGGCCCTCACAGCCATCCAGTCTTGTTACATAAACAAAAGAGTTCAGTCAATTCTGCACTGAAAGTTGTCTGTGCATGGGATGCCCTGCCTTCCCAGTCTTGAAGGAGAAATGGTTCTTCCCTTTGCTCAGCAGGCCTCCAGAGGCGACCTGGTCAATAATGATCCCAAATCTTCTTTGATTCACTTGTGATATGCCACCCCATTTTTAACCACCTGTGTGTAATATGAAATACTTCAAAACAAATGGAAATTCAAGCTCCATGATAGTAAGATGATAGAGGAGCTTTTAACACTGTGATTACATTTGGTGACAATTATTGCTCAGATAGATTTTTAACTGCATAGTCTACGTCCATTGGTCTGCAATTATGTTTTTTTGAAAATTACCAATTTGCAAACATTATATGTGGTACGATTTTGAAAAAAAAAAGAATGTGTGATGATTTTGAGAAAACTAGTGAGTGATATTCCATTTATAAGTATCAATAGTATAGATTTGCCTTCTGGTTTTGTAGATAAACTATTTCAGATTAATTTTCCTATTAGGAACAACAAGAAGAGCCAGGGGAAATTTTTCTTTTCTTTATCTTTTATTTTCTTTCCTTTTTTTTTTTTTTTAACAAAATTCATTTGAAGGCATTGGAGAAAACCCAAGGCAGTTGTACTTAAAGGATCAGAGTGTTAGACAAGAAGTGCAGATAAAAAATGCAACCATCAGCACAACATTTCCCTTGGAGGCATTTGCTAACTCACAAGTGGAAGTCTAGAGGCTGAGAGCTGAGCAGGGGCCAGTGGGAACAGAACTTAGAAATCAAGGAAGGAGGAATCCTGGTAAACACCACCAGCTCACTTGTGACTCCTATAGCCCTATACTTAAAGAGAAAGAACCCAAACCACATAAACACTGGCACCCTCCAACAAATAAGATTGGATTCAAGGCTCCATTCCTACCACAGCTGCTTTCTAGAGGCAAAAGTCAATATTACAGAGCCTAACAAAAACAACTTAAATGTTATAGCTGAATAATAAGAATTCCTTTAATTTTGTTCTTACCAAGAGTATTTAAATATTTTCCAGTAGTAATGGGATGAATGAAAATGATAATAATAATACTTTTTTGGAGCTCCTGATACATGTCCAGGTTTTGTGATCTTGGTTTTATGTAAGCTATCTCTAATTTTTATAACACATTTGGAAGTTAAGAATTATTTATGTCTAATTACAAGCTAGGTTCACAGATGTTATGTGACTTACAAAATCCACACAGCTATTATATGCTTGAGTTAAGATTTAAATTCTGAACTGTTTGGTTTCAACAAACACTTTCTGGGGTCAAGTGGCTGTGGATTTTCATGGGATGCATGAAGAAGGGGTTACTTTAACAGAGAAAGCAGAGAAGTCTGTTAGGAACTTCAGATGTATTTTTGAAGAAAACTATTGTTTCTTGTGAAACAGAAACAATTCCTGTGAAAAATAGTCATCTTAGATGTTTTTTTTCTTGGAATTTGGAGGATTTTCTAAATTGCACAAAAATGTTTCTTAACATACTCATCAAAAAGAAAAAGAAAAATGAAATAGTTCATTTAGAAAATATTTACCATTTATTATTTATCAGGTACTCTTTTATATTTTAGATCTTTAGCAATAAACAAAATAGACAAAATCCCTAGCCTAATGCAGATTAGGTTCTATTGAAGTGGACAGTTAGTAAATAAACAAATAAAAATAGAATTTAGGGAGTCATCAGTACTGAATTGATATTTATGGCCCAACTACTATGACTGGTTGAAAGCTTATTTAGATTAGGTTCAAAAAACTGATGGAAGCTATTAGAGACACAATGCAGAGACCAGGAGAACTGCAGAATTCAGGAGATATCTAGGAAGTTAATGTGTTGGAAAAAATAGTGCTGCACCGAATCTTCCACCCAAAATTCTGTCTTTTTTTAGAAATTTAATAGTGGAATGCAATGGCTTTTTTTGTGATTCTAGACAATGGTTTGAATGTGGATGATATTAGAACAATGAGAAGTGTTGCATTATATGTTTCCTAGCCAATGAATGAAATAAAGAAGAAACAACAGAACCAATATTCTTTCACCCATATAATGTTTTGTGAAACAACCAAAATTTTCACTTTCACCCAGTTGTGTATGCAACTGTGCCAAAAGATGAGAGAAACCAGTCCTAACCGAGGTACTCGCCTCATTAAATGGACATCTATCTCCAACAGTCCCTCCTAGATCACAAATCAGGATTAAAGGCCGAATAAAAAGGGTATATATGGATTTGGATTTAATACAACATTATTTGTAGTCATGAAAATCTCCATAGTAAGTTTGGTGCTAGAACCAGCCATATGAGAATGCTTATGAAAGAGATGTATTTATCCCAAACCGTATGTCCTCTCACCTGAGTCCTGCTTTGCTCACCAACACAACTGTATGAAGGGTCCCAAGTACCAACTAAATTCCAGTTCCATAAATTCAATAGATATTTCTTCCAATTCCCAGACTGGAACTTCATAGTGATAACAACTTCCTTTTATCTTGAATTTGAGTGCAAATCATTCAAACGAATTGAATAGTTAAGCACATACAGAAGTCATTTCACTGAAGAGACTATCGTTATGAAGTGTGACTATTCCAGCTATAAAAACCCTTTTCTGCATATACTACTGTGCCCTGCACCCACTTACCTTCACATACAACCATTTGAAACATTCCCTACCTGAAACATTTCCCCACATGCTATTCAGGAATTTAAATCTCCTGCAAACTGTCATACAAAAAGGGGGAGTACATTTTGTTTAGAAGACATTATGGGGGACTCCCATTGCGCATTAATGGGTGAAATAAAATGGTTTTAATTTACATCCACTCTGAAGTACTAGAAATTGCATAGTTGATTTACCTAGAGAAAATTTTCAGTGGATGTAACTTGAAGTAACTCAAGGAATACTTAACAGGTTCTAGAATACTTGAATCAAAAAAATCAAAATACCAAATATCAAAGCATTCGTTATGTGGTGTTCTGTTAATGGTGATGACAAAACTGAACTTTGGGGAATTTCTTCTGTAGTCAAGAGTATTGCTCCATAGCCTAAAACAGTAGTTCAGAGCAATGATGGTTTTACCAGTTTAGTTTGAGAGAAGATGCTTGTTTCTCTAGAATGATGGGAGAGTTTATTGTTTGGTTGTTTGGTATAATAGATGTTTTCCAGATAGCCTAAATATATCCTGACTCCTTTTAATTTCTGTTGGAAGATTTTTCTAAAATACATTTCACACATTTTCAGCTACTTAAACTGAGGGTCCTAAACCATAACTGAATGTTTACTTGATTTTTTTCAAGACAATATTTAGGAAAAACAGTTTTTTACGGTTCTTCAGATTTTTGGCGCCTGAATTAAATGGTCACGCACACATGGATGCACAGACACACAGACACACATACTTCAATTTTAAATAAATGTTTAAAATGTTACTTCCCTCTACATTAACTACCTTGAATTTAAATAAAATCTAAAAAAAATGTTACTTCCCAATATCAATTTATCCACTGTTAATTCTCTCTATTCTCAAGGAATCAGAAACCAAAGTAACTTTTTTCTGCTTAGTACCTAATATCTCACAATGCCATGAGAATTATTTCTAAACCACCTAACTAAGGTATTATGTGAGTAGTGTTATGGGTAAGTTTCTTTAATAATTATGTGTTGTTCCAGTTAATGTTAAAATCAGCTTACATTATTGAACTCTGCTTACAAAATTAGTATTTTGTTATCAAAATTTAGTAACTTTGAATTAAAAATTGTTTATGTTAAATCCAACCACATTTAAAAATCCATTTGTAAAAAATCCATTTTTTATTCCATTGCTGCTTTTAAAAAGAATTAATTAAATAGCAATATTATGGACTGAATCATGTTTCTCCAAATTCATATGTTGAAGCCATAAGTGCAATGTGACTGTATTTGGAAAGACGGCCTTCAAGGAGGGAATTACAGTTAAATGAGGTCATAAATGTGGGACCCTAATCTAATAGGACCGATGTCCTTATAAGAAAAAGAAGATATGCCAGGTCTCTCTCTCTTCTAGTACACACAGAAGAAAAGCCACGTGAAGACACAGCAAGAAGGCAGAAAGAACAGTATCACCAGGAACCAACCCCGTTGGCACCTTGATCTTGGACTTCCATCCTCCAGAACTACAAGAAAATAAATACCTATTGGTTAAGCCACCCAAGTCTATGGTATCTTGTTATGGCAGTCCACACTTACTAATACAATCAACAATTAACTCTTTTTCCCAATTGCTGATTCACCTCTCTGTGGTATCAGGAAACCAACGAATTATAAATTAAGATAAAATCAATAGTGCCATAGAAAACAGTCAGAGGAACCTTCCAGGAGAGAGCATAAGAATTACTCTGGATTCTTTCCCTATGAATTATTCCCATTATGGGATAGGAAACCGTGTCTTTGTATCAATGGGTCTTGAGATTCTACAGTATAATAAAATCCACTCAACGATTTCAGTTTATTTTTTAAAAATGTGTTTTGTTATTTTGAACCATAATTCTAGTTTGTAGTTGTAAAGAAAAACTGTGGGTGGCATCTTGGGAAGAAGGCCTGATTGTTGCCAAAAGTAAGGGTCTCCATTGCTTCAAAGTTTAATAGCAACAGCTTGGAATTGAGTTCTGAACCTCTGTTGGGAATTCCTTGAGTCCCGTCTACATGAAAGACTTATTGTCCCTGCATGGACTGTTGCCATATTCCATGGCAGGACTGAGAAAGACTTTGTAAAATGGAAGAAACAAAAACAAATATTTGTGTAAGGTCTTTATTTATATTTCCTTTCCATGTGAATGTAAGAGAGAATCAAAGCACATCAGTCATGATTATCTAAAGAATGCAAGACACTATACTAGGCACGAAGATGAAGACAAAAGAAAATGCCCGAAAGTAGCTCATGTGTGTTGTGGCATTGCAAAATAAATATCAGAACCATAAATAGGCATTAGATGTCTTCTGATCCAGTCATTTTTAGGTATAAGAAAACTGAAAAACTAAAATTCAAATGACTGATTCAAGTTTCCATGTTCTCCTTCAATAGGGTAAAGATCAAAAGTGAACCTCAGATTCCAAGTTAGATTCTTCTAATGAAAGAATTAGGAACCTCTAAGCCCTTGTGAATTGCATATCCTCAGGGCCAAGCCGGAAGCTCCTGTACCTGCCCCCATTACTCACCTGAGTCCAATTTTCACCTTACTTTCTCCATCCTGCCATCCATCCCCTGCCCCTGCTGCTGTCTGCATCCTTGTCTCGGGAACTATTTCCGGTTTCCACCTGAAGCTCCCTCACTTTAATTTCTTAATCAGCTCTTATTATTTTTCAGGACTTCTTGTGGAAACCAATAAGAGCTGGTTATTTGATTATGAAGTAAAACCATGCGTGAGAGACCCATGGACATGAACGTTGCTGGATTTCAGGAAGGGCTGTCAGTAGAAACTGAGACGTGAATCTGGGTTTTTGCCTCTCCTCTGTGTTTCATTTCATGTAGATTGGAAAAGGTAATAACAGTCAGAAGGGATGAGTTTTGTTTTGTTTTGTTTGTTTTTAATTTTAAGGGGACAAGAGTCATTTGGGGGATCTTTTTTCAGTTTTATTGAGATATAATTGATATATAGCACTGTATAACTTTAAGGTAGACAGCATAACAACCTGATACACATATACTATGAAATGATTACCACAAGAAGTTTGGACAATCTTAATAGTTTTACTAAAAGCATACATGTGACAGAGAAACTGAACTACAATAGGTGTTTATCTAGATTTCTAAGGAGTAATGCTACTTATTGAAAGCTGCATTGCAGAAAATATATCTGTGTAGGCTGAAGATAGTATTATAAGAGCCTGGGAATAAACAAAAAAGACATTTAGCAGTTTAGACATGAAACAAATACTTATCATGAATAGTACCTGTGAAAAGCGAGGTAAGTGATGAATTAAACAAGTCCCCTCCCTTAATGGGGAAGTTGGCCTCATCACTTGTGTCATGGCAGATAGATGATAGAGAGAGACATGTTTGTAGGTATAGATCACAGTCTTTAAAGCAACAGTCTTCAAGAATTTTAAACATTATGCATTTTAACCTAGGAATTTTCCTCACAGAAATTTATTCTAAGGAAATACCTATACAATATCCATCCTAACGAAACAACCAGATAAGAATTACAGCCTTTTATAGCCATATTTATCAAAAGGGTGGTAGTTCACACTTATAGTTTATTGCTGAGTAGGTCCTCATGGAGGCTAGTGGGAGAAAATTTTACCAGAGCATTTTCCATTATCCAATCTGGAGGAGGGAAACAGAAACATTTCTCCCAATCTATCCCTCTCCAGCCTTCCTGTCTCAATTATGGGGCTAGAGAAAAAACCTAAAAAAAAAAAAAAATTAGTTGAGTCATAGCCCACCCCTTCCACAAAGGGCTAGCTAACCTTACTTCTAATTAGCATTCAGTGTGTCCTCTTTTGTTTCTGGCTTCTTTTGTTCAGTTTTAGGTTTGTGAGATTTATTCTAATCATATTGTGGATATTCATATTACCCATATTATCATTCTGTGTCATGGTTAATCTTTCATTCTTATTGCTGAATAGTATTCTGTTGTGTGAATTAAAAAAAATCAGTTCTACTCTCATTGGATATGTGGGTTGATTCTAGTTTGAAGTTATTAAGAATCATTGTCTGATGGATATTCTAGCTCATCCTTTTTTATGAACATATGTCACATTTCTGTTGCATATATACCAAGAACTGGAACTGCAAGATCATAGAGTATAAAATTACTCTGTTTCGGTAGATGCTATTAAATAGCTTTCCAAAGTAATTTTACTCCCATTGGCAATTATGAGAGTGGCAATTTGCTTCATATCCTTGCCAAGATTGGACATTAACTCTTTCTCAGTTTAGGTTTCTGATAGTTAGATGTGGAATCACAATTCCCCAACAACTGATGGAGTTTAGCACCTTTCATATGTTTATTGGCCATTTGGCTTTGTTAAGTGCATGTTCAAGACGTGCTTATTTATTTATTTATTTATTTATTTATTTATTTATTTATTTCCATTAGGTTATCTTTCTCTTTCTTTTTGATATAGGAGTCTTGTTGGGGTCTTTTTGTTTTGTCTTAAGTGTATCCATCTTGTATATGACCTCATTGTTAGATATCTCTATCTACATATCCACATCTATAACTATCTATATTGATTTTCACTCTTTAATGGTACCTTTTGATGAACAATAGGTTTTAATTTTTAAAGTTCTTAATTTTTAATATAAGATAAAATTTATTAATTTCATCTTTTGTGATTTATGTTTTCTGTTCTGGTCAAGAAACGTTTTTTATTTTTTAAAGATTTATTTATTACTTATTTGTCAGAGAGAGAGAGAGAGCACAAGCAGGGGGAGCAGCCGGCAGAGGGAGAAGCATACTCCCCACAGAGAAGGCAGCCTGATGGAGGACTCAATCCTAGGACCCCAGGATCATGACCCAGCCGAAGGCTGATGCTTAACCAATTGAGCCATCCAGGCATCCCAGCTTTTCATGGTACTTGCTGCCAATTCTGTTCTGCCAATGAGGGATGTTTGGCTAGATACGGAAAGCAGAAGAGAGGCAGAAGGCATTGTTCCCTGCTTCTCCGGCCTGCTTCTCCCTCTCCCACTCCCCCTGCTTGTGTTCCCTCTCTCTCTGTCAAATAAATAAATAAAATCTTTAAAAAAATTAATTGATTACATTTTCTAATTAAGAGACAAAAAATTTCATACTAAATTAGAACAACAACACAAGCAGGGGAAGAGGCAGGCAGACAGAGAAGCAGGTTTCCCGCTGAGAAAGGAGCCCAATGTGGGATTCAATCCCAGACCCTGGGATCATGACCTGAGCTGAAGGCAGATGCTTAACTGACTGAGCCACCCAGGCGTCCCCGTGTTTTTTGTTTTTTAGTTTTTTTTTCTTTTTTTTTAAGATTTTATGTATTTATTTGAGAGAAAGAGGGAGAGCACAGAGAGAGTGAGAAGGAGAAGCACACTCCCCACAGAGTAGAGAGCTGGACTGCTCAAGAAACTTTTTAAGCAAATAACTTTGCTTTTTTCAAGGTCACAAAGGTGTTTTCTAAATTCTCCTCTAAACGTTTTTTATTTTATTCCTTATGTCTAGAGCAGTAATCCATCTGGAACTGATTTTGTGTATGATATGAGATAGGTGTTCAGAATCATTTTTTATCTAATGGATTTTAATTGATTCAGCACCATGTATGGTATAATTCATAATAATCTAGTATATTATATTAAACTAAAATGCAGGCTTTGTTATATTCAGGAAATGAAATATGTGTAGATTTGTTTCTGTATGCTTCAGTTGATCCTGTTAGTCAATATATCTATCCTTGTGCTATAACACTCTATTTTAATAACCATAGTTTTGTAATAGTGCATATGAAAAACACTTTTTCTTTATTACTCACACAGAACACTTTTGTGACCAGAAGTGAAGATTTCTTCTCACACTGACCAATTTTCCAGCTCCATCTGGGTGTTCTACAATTCAATCCATCTCTGAAGCTAACCGAACTTAGTGCAGACCCCACAGGTTAAGGGCTTAGTCCCAGAACCCTGTCCTTCATTTCAGATGGCAGTTGTAAGTAGTGGGTCCCCAAGCTGACCACAACTTCTGTTCTACTTGGCTACAAATTATAGGTTTCCATAAACCACACCTTGGGTACAATAATTTGCTAGAGCAACTCACAGAACCCAGGAAAACCATTTATTTTTTATCAGTGACTTATTACAAAGGACATTTTAAAGTATACAAATGAACGGCATGATGAAGAGTTTCTCGGATACGGTCTGGAAGGATCCCAAGCACAGGAACTTCTGTCCCTACAGTTGGAGTGTGTCACCTTCCTGGCATGTGGATGTGTTCATCAACCCAGAAGCTTCCAGAACCTTGTACTTTCTGGACTTTTATGAAGGTTTTTTCATGTAGATGTGATCAGTTATTAACTCACTTTCTTCTCTCCAGAGAATGGGAGTGGGGCTAAAAGCACCAAGTTTCTATCTTATCTTTCTGAACACACCAAAATTTGCCGTATTAGAACAAAGATGCTCCTATCACCCAGGAAGTTCCAAGGGATTTAGAATATCTGTGTAAGACACCAGGATCAAAGACCAAATATTAGAACAAAAAGCATCCTTATTGCTTAGGAAATGATAAGTGTTTTAGGAACCCTTTATCAGGAACCAATTATAACCAGAAACCAGGGATATAGAGATACAGAGACAGAGATAAAGATAGATAGCGACCTGTTGTATATATAACTTATTAATTCATAAAGAATTTTGAGATCTGTTAGTATAAGTATTTCAACTTTATCCTTCTTTAATTTTTCCCTAACTAATTCTTTGGTCTTTGTATTTATAAAGCTTAAGATCAGCTTGTCAATTTCAATACAATGTCCTGCTGGAATAACTTAATAAGATTGCATTTAATTCCTAGTTCAGGTTAGGAGACAGTATAATCCATACAATATTGTAGTTTAAATCCATGAAAATGGTACATCCTCTTACTTACTGAAATTCCTTAATTCCTCTTAACAATATTTTATAGCTCTTTGTTTAGGGGTCTTTTAGAACATGTTAAATTTATTACTTGATACTGAACTTTTTTATGGTGACATTAGTTTTATTTTCTAACTACCTGGTATTACTATATAGAATTATATTTGATTTCTTATATTCATCTGTATCCAGCAAACTTGTTAAATTCATTAGTTAAATTCAATAGTCTGTGGACTTCTTCAGGTTATCTATCTGCATAACCATGTCATCTATAAGTAGTGATGCTCTCATTTCCTTCATATCATGATTCTATTTATTTCTTTTTCTTGACTTATTGAAATATGGTATGGAAGTACCGATAATGGGTATTCGTTTACAATTTCTGGAGAAAAGATTCAGTATTCACCATTGTGTATAAAGTGGGCTGTAAGTTTTGGGGGCTACTCTTTTTCAGATTGAGGAAAATCTCTTCCATTTCTAGTTTTTTTTTAAATCATAAATGTGCTACACATTGTCAAATGTCTTTTGCCTCTTGCACGTGTATTAAGATTATTTTTTTCTCTTTTCTATTAATATGGCAAATTTTATTAATTACTTTGTTAGTTGTATTAATTAATTAATATGTTTTTTAATATATAGCTACATTTTTGTATTTAAGTTCCTGAGAAAGATTGGCCAAAATAAAGGGTTTTTTCTTGAAAAATATTATTTGGAATCCAAATTAAATTAGTCTTATAAAAAGAGTATTATTTTCTTTTATTCTATTTTTGGAATATTGGCATTATTGGGAAAATTTTCTAGAAAAGCCATCTGGTCCTGAGGTTTTTTGTTTTTTGTTTTTTTTGCAGAAGTTCTCAAATTATGGTTTCAATATTTTAATAAGTACTTAAGTAATCAGATGTCATATTTTTTCTCAGCTTTGTACTATTCAGCAAATTTTTCTATTCTATCCAAATTATAAATGTTAGTATCATAAAGTTGGTCATAATATACTCCTACCACCATTTGATATTGGAATTATCTGTGTCTCTCTTTCATGCTCAATATTGCTAATCCGTACCATTTTTATTTTATTTTTTTTAAAGATTTTATTTATTTATTTGACAGAGAGACAGCCAGTGAGAGAGGGAACACAAGCAGGGGGAGTAGGAGAGGAAGAAGCAGGCTCCCAGCAGAGGAGCCTGATGTGGGGCTCGATCCCAGAACTCCGGCATCACGCCCTGAGCCGAAGGCAGACGCTTAACGACTGAGCCACCCAGGTGCCCCCCATTTTTATTTTTTCTTGAATGTTTTTCTAGTGATTTATCAATTTTATTGGCATTTAAAAAAACACAAGCTTTTAGTTTTATTTATATTATCCATTTATGTTTGGATTATATTTTGTTTATATCTTCTCTTATCTCTGGCATTTATTTTCTTGTACATTCTTTGGATTTAATTTGACTTTCTCCTCAAATTTTATGATGAGTGCTTAAGCCATTTTCAGTCTTTATATTTTTTTCTACACAAAACGAAGCCATTTTCAGTCTTTATATTTTTTTCTACACAAAACGAAGCCTATAAATTTCTCTCAAAACATTGTCATTGCTCCATTCCACATTTTTAAACATTTTATAACTTTATTAACTTTCCATTTAAAATATTTTCTAATTTGCATTCTGAGTTCTTCTTTGACCCTGGAATAGTAAAAAATATCTTCATTTATACTTTGGAGTTTGAGATTTTCTTGTTACCTTTTCTTTTTTTAAATAAAAAAATAATAAAATGAATTCTAGCTAATCCCTTTGTGGTCAGGGAACATAATCTGAATGATTTCATTCTTTTGAAAATGTTGAGTCTATCTTTATAGCTCCTCCATCTCCTTTCTACAGAGAGCAGTTCATATACTTTTATCTTGGGACTAAAAAAGTGCTATTCTATATTAGAACGGAGGAGAAAAGGTAACGAAATGGTGAAATCTTAACTGGTCCACTTATTCCTGGTAGACTTTTTTAATTAATTACACTTATAACTGCCCTGTGTCCCACGCCTGTCCTTTGTACAATTAGCTCAGATTCCAGTGCCTCCAGGGTTCCCTCAGTAAAGACCGTTCTTACCTCTGGTGTTTTGGATTGTGAATTTCTCTAATAATATCAACCCATCTGCTTGAAATTTTCCAGATTTATTCAAATATTCTGGTCCACTGATTTCTTGTTTTCCTGCAGTTAGCTTCCTAATTTCTTTTATAACTTTCTATAATCCCAAAGGAAGTTTGGGAACAAAAGGCAGTAAAACTGAATGCTCAGTCTTCCATCTTGAAAAAGCATGTGGATCATTTTTAGCAATATTTTCTGTGATCTATATTTAACTTCACTTTTGAAAACAGGATTATATAAACCAGCATTAAATATTAAAACTGGGCATTTAGATAAGAACATTTTTTTTATAGTTGGAAAAGTTATCAAAGTAAGACTGTTTCTTATTCTTTATTAAAACCAACCATTTATTTGTTCGATTCAACCTACAGTCCAATAGGGGGAAATTTCATTTTTCTGTAAAAATGAACTGTCTGGTCACTTGTCAGTACCAACATGCCTTTCAGTACCACAAAGCCAGACCAAGAAAGCTATGTCATCTAGCATGCCATCCAAGAATTGTCAACAAAAGGGTGGTTTATGGTCAACAGATTGGGGTAGTAGGTAAAGCATACAGAAATAAGTGACCCACAGAGGCAGCATACATAGATATGATTTTTTGTGCCAATAGCTTCATCAATTTTCCTTTCATCTGCTGATTTCCTCTGGTCTCTTCAAATGAGAGAAAAGTCAACTTGTCAAAAGCTGACATTTTTCCTCTGAATAGTTTCACAATTGTTATGGCACTCTTGCTTCTCAAGTTTGAAAGAGTAAGGGGAAAAAAATCCTCAGGGAAAGAACTTGGTAGTTCAGTGCATTACCCTGAAAAAAAATTACAATAAATACTCTCCAGGACTAGAAGGTGAAAATTTAGGTCAGCAATTGGAAAGTTGTACTCTATTGTCATAAGATTCTTTTCAAAATATTTCTCTCTATTATAACTGGGTCCATTTCTACTTGAGGCAATCAGTTGGCATGTGAAATACACGAATCTGTTCAAGCTCAGCTATTTAGACCTTCACTTTAAATCTTCCATGGAAGCATCTCAGTCTCTTGAAATTGTCGAGAAATGAATTTTTCCTTTAATATATAATCCAACAGATGCTCGTATCATGTAAAAAAATTAGTATATCTCCCTTACAATGCGGATTTCTTATATGCTTTCCATGAGCCCATTGCTACAATCTTTGTGAAAAGTGAGAAGTACAAAATACATGAATTTACATAAGAATGATCTATGTATATCAGGAATATCTATCCCCAACTGTCTCAGCTTTTGGAGCCTGGGCACAATCACAATGTCATCACCAAGTATAAGGGGTGGGAGCTCCTCTTCTATCCCACTCAGTGCTCAGGGATCCATTTGATCTTATAGTTTCTCAAAGATGAACTGCAGAAAAGCATCACTTAGAGTAGCTGGCTCAAGAGGAAATTCTCATGGCACTGGCCTGTTGGCAAGGAGACAGGCTGATGAGGGCTGTTGGTGAAGATTTTGGCTAGTGGGAACATGAGCAATGAATGACTTGGAGGCACTTTTATTCAACAAACTTCTTCAGCCATAAAACAAAGCATTTTTTCTATTGCCTGGTTCTTTTACGAAGTGTCTTTTCTCTGAGACTATGTTCCTGTTAGAGGAATCCTAACACCCATGTGTCCCTGTTTCTCCCACATTTTTCAGACTCTGCCTTTTTCAGCTCACAGCCCTTTGTTTCCTGCTACAAAAATGTATCAACTTCTTTCCTGTAATAATAACACTTGAAAGTCAGTCAGTAACCTGGACAATAATCCATTAAAACAAAGTAGTGAAGGACAGAAAAAAAAATCTAAAAGGTTTTCCTTCTCGTAATAGGAAATAAGGGTGGAATAGCTGTGTAGTTGATATTTATTAGTAAAAAAAGAGAGAAATTCATCCTGCTTCTGGGAAGATAGCTTTCCACCCCAACCATCCATTCCCAAATCCTAACCAAAAAGAGGCAGAACGAGCTACTTGTAATAGAGCAAAGAAAAGAAAATGAAAAGCTTATATTTTTAGATCTATCAGAAATTGGCATTCAGGGGCGCCTGGGTGGCACAGCGGTTAAGCGTCTGCCTTCGGCTCAGGACGTGATCCCGGCGTTCTGGGATCGAGCCCCACATCAGGCTCCTCCGCTAGGAGCCTGCTTCTTCCTCTCCCACTCCCCCTGCTTGTGTTTCCTCTCTCGCTGGCTGTCACTATCTCTGTCAAATAAATAAATAAAATCTTAAAAAAAAAAAAAGAAAAGAAATTGGCATTCATAGTCGTCTACTATTAATATGCTAATAAATATAAGGAATTTCCTTGAGAAGATATCAGCAGCTTGCGTCCACATTCTTGACTTTTCTGGTTTAAAACTTTATCAGTGCATGACTTTTAAGTCTCTTGAGTTTCCTATAATGTCATAGAATTGATGTTTAACAAAGTCTTGTAAAAAGGTTTTAAAAAGATCGAGATTTTTAGTAACAAAAACTACATTTTAACATTTTAGACTAGTCAAAGAGTTTGTCCTAAAAGCATTTATTATCTGTTCCAGAACTCATAGATAAGTACACATCAAAATTTTTCTGAATTCAGCATATTTTAAAAACTCAAAAAGATGCAATTTTTCTATTTATACCCCAAATACAATCTGTGCATTAAAAAAGTTCAAAGACAAACTGGAGAGGTTATTTAGTCTGTCTTTATTTAAAATAAGCCAAAGGAAAAAAAGCAAAAAACAAAAAACAAAAAACAAAAACAAAACGAAGCCACCCAAATACAATTGGCTAATCGCTTTGCAATTTGGCTTTATTTCCTTGATGTTAATGGAGAATTTCTAACACCTACACAGCTTATGAGTTGGGAAGTTATGAGCTTTATCTGAATACAGATATTTAGTCAGAAAGAAAAAAAATGCATTTACTGTCTGGAGAATAGTGAATATTGAACAGACAAGGTTGTGTCTATATACCAGTCTTCTCAGTGTCAGAGTGTGTGCCCTCAGGATCTTGCAGTTTAAAGGAATATGTGGATATGCAAAGACATATTTTCAGTGTTTAGTGTCATGATAGATGAGCTGACAGAACATGTAGAAAAAACAACAGTAACAAATAACAATAAGTTTTAGTGCTGACTATGAAATGTTCATTATGTTCCACTTCTCTGCTAAGGGTTTCATGAGCAACATTCCTTGAGTCCTCACTGAAGAATGTAGGTATAATTGTCCTCATTCTGATCAATACCAATTATAATGATCTGGGGGGAAGGCTCTTATTTCCATGGCTCATAGGTGGAGGATGGGGGATTCATTATTTTATCTATCTAAATCCAAAATATGTTTTTAATCTCCTCTTTACATACCCCTACTTAACCATGAGGAAATTTTTTTATAGAGAAGATACTATTGTAGTTCATTTTGAAACAAATGCGAAGTGAGCAGACAAGGAAGTAGAGTAAGGAAGCTAATTTAATCAGGAAGAATGTCATTTACTTACCAGAAGAGAGAAGTACACCAGATTTTTAGGGAATCCAAAACAATTTTCTGTCACATAGTTAGTCATAAATTGCATAGAGCAAGGGACAGATATGAGAATGAAGGGTTAGGCTGGGGTCAGATCATGAGGGATTTAAACGCCCAACTAGGAATCTGGGGTTTCTTTGGGTTATAGAAAATGAGTGCAGGTTAAGTAGGAAAATGGCATGGTTGAACTGGCACATTTGATGGGAGTCCCATCAGACCAGGTGAGAGAATATCTACTCGAGTTATTATAAAGGTATCTAATAGATAAAATGGAGAAAATTTGGAAGAAAAGAAAGGTTTCACAGTGAAAGTGCGAGAGATTCAATTGAGTGACTTATGTGTTACACACGTAAGTTCTGAAGACAGGCAAGTGTCAGACGGGGACTTCAGAAATCCTGTTTAGGAACGCACAGTTGTACCTGGCTGAGGAAAACAGTGGTTCCTTGTGTGGGATGCCACTATGATTTAGGGTCTGACCTGATCTTCCTCATGATTATATTTTAAAGAAACAAAATAAAGGAAAAGAACAGAAAAGAAAAGAGAAAGAACTTGAGGATTTACCTTCTGTTATAGCAAACAAAATTCCCCTGGGGGAATTTTCATAGTCTGGTCATCCATTCATTCATTCATTCCAGAAACAATAATTGAACATAATGCCAACACTAGGACTGGGAACTCAAGGATAAAATAACTTGTCTTTTCTCTCAAGAGCTCAGTTAGTTCAGCCCACCTTCCAATCTCAGTTTTTTACCTTTTCTTTTTTTTTTTTACAACAAACTAATCCTACCACCAGAAAACAAGTTGCCAGTATTTCAGTCCCTTGTGTTTTCTACTAAAAATTGCCTGCAAAATGAGACATGGCCCTTTTGTTATTTTCATTAGAAAGCAAATTACTTGTGATAACTTTGACAGGAATTAAATGGATGTATAGTGAGCTCTACCTTATTATGGAGTTGAATTTTTGAGAAAGGAATAGGGTCTGTCAAGAATCAGGGTTTCATTGTTGTTTAAAAAGAAAAAAAAAATGACATCATTGAGCTGAGTCACTGCATGAAGACACCTAGGCTGAGTGTTTAGTGACAGTTTTTAGAAAGAATCTTACTCTGTAATGATTATCCCTGCCATGTTATTGTTTCAACTGGTTGCAAGAGGTGTTTTCTTCTTCCTATTTCAAAGAAAACAAGAATATTCTAGCAGTGCCGTTTTCGAATACCTTTCTACTTTCTTCAATTCAAAGTATTAGAAAAGAGTGATAGTTTGTGGTTTGTGTTAAAAATAAAATGCTGCAGTTTAAAGTTATTTTTGCAGTTTCCCTAATGTGTCAGGTCGATGCTAACCTTTTCAAAAGGAAATGCTTTGAGGAATTTTGATTATAAAAACAGTGCACTCTGAGCTGAAAGTTAGAATTTAGAGGGAGGGTGGGGAGAATGGTTTATAGATCTTACTCAACAGCATTTGTTGAGCATAATGAATCATGTCGAAGTACAGCATTTGCTTAAAAATACTGTAACACAGGATAGATGCCTGTATGCTTGTTCACATGGATTATGTGTCTTTCTTTCTTTTCTTTCTTTCTTTCTTTCTTTCTTTCTTTCTTTCTTTCTTTCTTTTCTTTTCTTTTCTTTCTTTCTTAGTTTCTTAATTTCCTTCTTTCTTTCTAATTGGCCTCTTCCAAGACAGGATTTAAGTAAGCTTTGTCCACTCTTCATTTTTTATCAGATAATAGTCTTACCATATTGTGCCTTTAATTTGTACAAATATGAATCAACAAGTTCTTAGTGTGGAGCCTGATGTGGGGCTCAATCTCACAACCCTGAGGTCACGACCTGAGCTGAAATCAAGAGTTGGACGCTTAACCAACTGAGCCACCTAGGAGCCCCTAGATAACAGGTTCTAATACTACTTGCCAAAAAAAGGAATATGTGCTCCTTGAAGAAATGACTGACTCTAGGTGGTAGGTTATGAAATATACAACATAAGCCTGGAGTATCTTGAAATTCCAAAATGTAAGGAAGTATTTAAATGATAATGCGATAATATGATTATTTCAAAGGAGACAACTGAAAGAGCACAGAGGCAAAAATGCAATAATTTGAGCAATAAAATAAACAAAGCATTATTGGGTTATAATCAAAAGTATTTAATAAATATCCATGAGTGCATATTGATATAATGAATTTTTAAAATAAGAAAGAATAAATTTCCTGTGCTTGAAGGATTTATGTAGATACTCTGCCCTCAAGGAGGTGGAACATAACTCCCCTCTCCTTAAGTGTGGGCAAAGCATAATAACTTCCTTCTAAAGAGTACAGTATAGGGGTTCCTGGGTGGCTCAGCATTTGGACATCTGCGTTTAGCTCAGGTCATGATCCTAGGGGCCTGGGATCAATCCCTGTGTTAGGCTCCCTGCTCAGAAGGGAGTCTGCTTCTCTCCCTCTCCCTCTGTGTGCGCTCTCTCTCTCTCTGTAGTTCTCAATGTCTCTCAAATAAATAAATAAAATCTTAAGAAACAAAGAGTATATAGTATGGATAGTGAGGTGGAAGAGGGAGGAGGTAGGATAACTTAGTGGAGAAACCTGACAAATACTACCTAATCCAGGTGATCAAAGTTAACTTCACTGTGGTAAGATTGGTAACTGTATGTGATAAGAATGGAACTTTAGCTCTGTGACCTCCTTCCCCAAACCCATTAGCCCAGTCTATTCATGTGGGGAATACCGACAAATACCAATTTATTCTTTTCAACAAAGAGTGCTAAGAAAACTGAATATCCACATGCAAAAGAATGAAATTGGACCCCAACCTCACACCATATACAAAAAATTAATTCTATATGGATCAATGGCCTAAATGTAAGTGCTAATACTATAAAAGTCTGGAATACAACATAGGTATACATTATTGTGACCTTGGATTAGGCAATTTTTGTTGTTGTTAGGACACCTATAGCACAAGCACCAAAAAAAAAAAAAAAAAAAAAAAAAGGAGATGAGTTGACTTCATCAAAATTAAAAACTTCGTGTTTCAAAGGATACTATCAACATAGTTAAAAGACCACCCACAGAATGTAAGAAAATATTTGTAAACTGTATGTTTCCTACTGGTCTAGCTTTCAGAATATATTAAGAACTCTTACTACACAAAAATGGAAAAGACAAATAATCCAATTTAAGAAAGGGCAAAAAAATCACATACCCATTATTGAAAAGGAGATACACAAATGGCAAATTAGGACATGAAAAGATGCCCAGCATCATTAGCCATCTGGAAAAAGTAAACCAAAACGTCACACCCACTAGGATAACCAAGTTAAAAAAGACAGATGATACAAAGTGCTGACATGGATGTGGAAAAACTGGAATCTTCATACACTGCCATGTGGGAATGTAAAATGGAGCAGTCACTCTAGAGAAGAATTTGCCAGTCCCCAAAACATTGAGGGGTGTTACTATATGATCCCGCATTTCTACTCCTGGGCACATATCCAAGAGACTGAAAACATATGCTCACATAAAAACTCATACTCAAATGTTTGTAGCAGCATTATATGTAATAGTCAAAAAGCAGAAACAACCCAAATGTCCACCAACTGATGCATTGAAAAACAAAATAGAGTATATCCATACAAATGAATATTATTTACCCACAAAAAAGGAATAAAGTACTAACACATGCAACAACATAGATGGATCTTGAAATTATTATACTAAATGAAAGAAGCCAGACAGAAAAGGCCACATATTGTATGATTCTATTTATAAGAATTGTCCAGAATAGACAAATCCATAGAGATACAAAGTAAGTTAGTGGTTTCCAGAGGATGGGGGGAGTAGGAAATGAGTATGGGATTTCATTTGGGGGTGACAGAATTATTCCGGAATTAGATAGGAGTAATGGTTGCAGAACCAAGTGTACATACTAAAACCTACTAAACTGTAGCATTTATTTTTTTTAAAAGATTTTATTTATTTATTAGACAGAGACAGCCATTGAGAGAGGGAACACAAGCAGGGGGAGTGGGAGAGGAAGAAGCAGGCTCATAGCGGAGGAGCCTGATGTGGGGCTCGATCCCATAACGCCGGGATCACGCCCTGAGCCGAAGGCAGACGCTTAACCGCTGTGCCACCCAGGTGCCCCCTAAACTGTAGCATTTAAAAGGTGAATTTTATGGCATGTTAATTATCTCAAATTTTAAAAATCCCAGTTAAGGGTCATTGTGGTTTATATTCCTCATTTGTATCCAACTGGTACTCCTCAAAACTGTCAAGGTCGTCAAGAATAAGGAAAGACAGAGAAACTGTCACAGCCAAGGGGACACTAAAGAAAGATGGATGCTAAATGTAATATTTATCCTGGATGACATCCAAGAACAGAAAAAGACCTAATAAAAACTTAAGAAATCTGATTAGTGCATGGACTTCATTTAATAATAATGTATCAATATTGACTTGTTCATTGTGACAACTCTACCACAGTTATGTAAGACAGATCGATCAAACAAACTGCATGAGGGGCATACAGGACTCTGTATACTGTCTTGAGACAGGGTAGGTTTTAACTCTTCCTTTGATTACAGGCCTGAGACCCAACAAAATGCCCATAAGGCCATCAACTGAATTCCTGAACATGAAGCTCCTTTCTCATTTATTCTTTTATACTTAGAACATCTACAACAGTTTGGGCTTCTACTCTATCCTCCAAAGATGAACATGAGTGGACGGGTCATTGGCTAATCTCAAAGAAGTGCTGTAAAAAGAGGGTAATTGTGGAGTATTGTAGGAATGATGCATCAGAGTAGACTAATAATAGCAGAAACAAGAGACTGCTGGAAGATTTGAGGCTGTTGAATTACAGAACTTGTCCAGTCATTGAAATACTGTGAAGCATCATTTATGAACATTTGGTCTATATTTGATAAATGTTTCCCTAATGCTACTTCAGGTAAATGTTTCACTTCACTAAGTCAAAAGGAAATCAAATCCAGAGATGAAAGTAATATACCACAGTCTTGGTTACAGAAGATATTACCAAAACAATACTTTCTTATAAATCTTAAATGATTAAAAACTCAAAAAGAGGAAAAGTGCATCTCTTGCTCAAGCAGCGATTTTAATCCAGAAAGCCAGTGACTACTGGGCTTCTCTTTGCAATGCAAGAATTCCGAAACCAATGATTAAGGGTACAGAAGTGAAGCTTCAACTGCTGTTTTGAGCCACTGAATCTATTTTCATTCATCCTTCTATTCATCTATCCATCTATTTGTCTGTCTATCTGTGTGTTTGTGTTTGTACCTATCTATGAAATCTATCTATGTGTAAGTGGTCTACAGTATCAGTGTGTCTGGTAGACTCAAAATGGAATAAAGTTACAAATGAGAACTGGGAAAACTGAAGGTGGCTCCTTTGTGCTGTTGCTGATATAGGAGGCTGTGTATATATGGAAAGACTCAAATTAGCCCCTATTATTTACTATTAAAGACTTGATCAGTAGCTTTTTATGTGCATATAAAAAAGTTAAGCTGTCGATAAAATATTAAACATATAAATATATAGTGACAACAATAACTAGCCAACTCCCAAAGATAAAATTATTCCTTATTTGAAATAAAGCGAATAATAATAATAATAATATGAGCTTAGTGGTTTATTAAATGTTTCTGTGCTGTCAATCAAATCTTTGTGAATTGCTGAGCAAGTTCTGCTAATTCTTTTGCTATCTCTCAGAGGAAACAGAAAAACATATGCATTTTAAAGATTTGAAAATAAAACCTAACCTAACAATAATTGTATCAAATAAATCCATTATATTAGAGACTTCGTAAAGCACAAAATTCTTCTTTCTAGGTGTAAAAGGTATCTTTTTTTCAATTTTGTGCTTTCCATATTATTTAAAATATGTCAGAACTATGGCTAAAAAGGGCATAGAAACAGTTGTTTGCGGTCATATCAATTTCCACAGCAGTTTGAAAAGGGCATTATTGTATTTTGATGCTATCTGTCCATGACAGTGTGCTGGATGAATTTAGAGATTTTTTAGTACCGTTTTGTTTTTCAAAAACATGTAATCTGTGAGAATGTTCATTTTATGTACTACCTCAAAAAATATGAATTGCTCACTCAAAAATAAAAGCTCCTTTCTTTCTCTTCTCCCTGGCTATTAAACATAATAGTGATATAAGTTAGGCTGCCAATGAAATATTAAAATGTCTCCACCGCTGAACAAATTCAAGCCTGTCACTATACACACAGCTTCCTTTATCCAGTCATACTAGAGGGGATCCACCTTCAGAATGCCTCAACGCTTATTTCTAACATTCTTCCCTTTTTAATCCAGCAAAATGAACTGACAATGTACCCTTATCCACCCATGTCACCTTCAGAGAATGGCTAATGTCCTAGGAAAGGGGCATGTTGGCAATCTCCTTGACAGCATTTCTTGTTCTAACCATTAATTTTACTCTCTATTCCAGTTGTCTCTTGGTATACCAGGCCAGCAGCAGCTACACAGGAGAAAGAACTCCAGATAAGGAAGCTATCGTGTATCCTGCTGTGCACCTTCCCTCTCATCTAAGCCCAGGGTGAAGGCTGACCAGAGACACACATTATCTGGCAGGTGGCTCCATTAGGGAGTGAGAAAGCAAATCAAAAGCCACATTCCACAGGCAGTAGCCTTAGCCAGCTGCTGGCTTGTGGAAATCGCTGAAGATTTTCTAATGCAGGCTGAGCAAGTTCATTTTCATAAAAATCAGCCTTGAATATGAGATTGATCCACATGACCTTTGAAGTCTTTGTCAAGTCTGAGATTCTCAGATTCTGGGAGGCAAAGTTTTACTGTAGACATTAAGTATATTAGAGTTATCCTCTCTCCTACGTATTAGAGACCTGTGATCTGAGGAAAGAAGAGTAAAATTAGAATTTTGAGGAAAACTGTAAGATCATTTAGGTAGACCCTCTTGGTTTCCCCTGCTCTCAACCGCTAACCTTTTTTCCCTAGCCACTAGGGAGTGTCAGCCATTTGATGCATTCCTGATCAAAAAGACAGAATAAGGTCTCTATGAATATAAACTAAGGTCTCCATAAATGTAAAGGTTGCACTTTCCTAAAATGTTCACATTAGATGTCTGAAGACACAGCCACCATCTTGAAACTATGTGGGGAAAAACTTCCTGGTTAAGACAGGAAGAGAGAAATCAAGACATTGAGACCATCTCTAAGCAGCCCTTCCAGCCCCTGAGTGGCTCCCTTTGGACCTCTTGATATTATGTTAAATAAACCCGTGTGTTTTTAAATGACTGCATTTCTGTTTCATGTCATTTTTAGTAAGAAAGCTCTAAAACCAATATAGTCACCAAGGTATAACATAAGGATAAGAGTACATGGCCAAAATCACACACTTAGCGAGTAGCAACGAGATAACAATCTGTGAAAGAGTGAAGTTAAGAACTCACTTCCAAGCAGTCATCTGAGATTAGAGCAGAGTTTAATGACAAAACCAGATAAGAGTAAAGAGAAAAGTAAATGATAGGTTTCTCTGAACTTGGTCAGTGTTCTGCTTTTGAGAGGCTCTGGTACTACCCCTTTCTATCTGTTTTCTGTTGCCAAATGCTTTTATTTATTTATTTATTTATTTTACAATTTAAAGACAATGTGTTGGGATAACTAGCATCTAACAATCTAAAGTCAAAATCTACGTTCAGAATTTTAAGACCCCAGAATACACCTCAAGGTCATGAATTCATTATATCAAACACGAAGCGCATTCATTTCTTCTTGGCTGGAAATATCATAACAAATTAAAAGTTATGCAATTTCATTTTGAAGAATGAAGGCTAAATCCAGCACCAAGGGATACAAAATTATAAAATCTGTTATTAAACATTCAATCTCTTTTTAGAGTAATAACTGGTAGGAAGAAGAAATTGTCTAATTTTCCATAAAATTAAGGTAAGTATCTCAGAAATTTTAAATTCTGCTACTTTCTGCCTTATCTGTTTGGAAAAAAACTTGCAATGAAATGAAGTAAGATGAGAAGAATCCTAATCTCTGAGAAGACTTAGGTCTAAGCTATGACTCTCACTTATTACCTACAATCTGATCTTCAGTTTGTCCATAAATGAAAGGAAACAATATTCCTTCTATCTATTATTGTGGTGAGAATCAAACACAAACACACTGATTTATTCAAAAGAGGTTTGTTGACTGCACCTATGTACCAGGCACTTTACTATGCTTTGTGAGCAGAAAAGATGTATATAACCTCATTCCTGGCAAATCTATCCACGAACAAAAATGTAACCAAACTGGAATAGATTGTGATGACTAATATTCTGGGGAAAACCATTGGGGGAGGAAGGGAACAACCTGATCCCTGAGAGAAGGAGATGAAAAAGTGAAATTACATCGTAAAGGGTAAAATATTATTTACTCAAAATAAAATATTATTGTTTTAAGCTATCCTCATTGGCTTTGCAAGAGTAATAACGATTTATTGAATACATATGCATACTAGTCTGCACACTGATGGCTGTATGTCTGTAACCCAGATATCAGGTGGGCCTACCAAGTCCATTGATCTTCATCTCAAATCCTTCTTCTGTACCCATTAGTTAACCTGATCTTTCCGAGATACTTGCGATTTTTCTGGTGGGCCTATTTTCTCACTGTCACTTTATAACCAAGCTCCTATTTCCAGCAGCGCCCTTTTTCTACACCATGATGAACCAGAGATAAAACTTGGCTAAGTCTTTCCTCTCTTCGATTTCCACCACTGGTGTCACCAACAATAAAACATCTAATCACTGATGTGATTGGAAGATATCATTGAGAATTCTGGAATGGGAGGGATTACACCAACATCAAAGAACACCGCTAAAAATTGTGTATAAGATATTCTTGTTATTTAATGTCTTAAAAGTCTTATAAGTACAGCCACCCACTGCCTGAGATCTATGAAGGCACCTGGGTCTAGCCTTGCACCATTTTGTTAATTCCTCCCCTCCTCCTCTTTCTCTTTTGAAATCCTCTCCATTCTTTTTTCCCCCCACTCTTGTCTTTTTTTTTTTAATTTTCTTGCATTTTTTTCTTTTTTTTTTAATTACAATATGTTAGTCACCATACAGTACATCATTAGTTTTTGATATAGTGTTCCATGATTGTTTGCATGTAACACCCAGTGCTCCATGCAATACGTGCCCTCCTTAGTACCCTTCACTGGCCTAGCCCATCCCCCCGCACCCCCTCCCCTCTAAAACCCTCAGTTTGTTTCTCAGAGTCCATAGTCTCTCGTGGTTCATTTCCCCTTCTGTTTGCCCACCCCCTTCACTTTTCCCTTCCTTCTCCTAACGATCTCCCTGCTATTCCTTATGTTCCACAAATGAGTGAAATCATATGATAATTGTCTTTCTCTGCTTGACTTATTTCACTTAGCATAATCTCCTCCAGTCCCGTCCATGTTGCTGCAAATGTTGGGTAATCGTTCTTTCTGATGCCTGAGTAATATTCCATTGTATATATGGACCACATCTTCTTTATCCATATGCACCCCAATGTTCATAGCAGCATTGTCCACAATAGCCAAACTGTGGAAGGAGCCAAAATGCCCTTCAATAGACGAATGGATAAAGAAATCCTCTCCATTCTTTATGCTACTCTCAGAAGCATTAAACAATTTCCTCTCATTCGGTCATGCAGAGTAGCTTAGCTACCACCATATTTACTCAGGATCTCACCTTCTACCTCTATACTTCTCAAGATATTTTCATGGGCAAGTCATTTCCCACAACAACACTCAGAAGCACACATTAGCCGTAAACGTTTTCAGTAGAAAAACCTAGAGATACAGATTTGAAGTCACTGGGCCAAGGTCATTAGCCAGTAAGTGGCAGACTAGGATGCAAACCTCCAACACCTGA
Source organism: Ursus americanus (assembly GCF_024610735.1). Lineage (NCBI taxonomy): Eukaryota > Metazoa > Chordata > Mammalia > Carnivora > Ursidae > Ursus > Ursus americanus. The sequence continues at coordinate 29,214,769 of NC_142152.1, read as the reverse complement.
TGTAAAAATCTCCATTTGATTCTCTGTATCCCTGATCTATATTAGCCTTCCTTTGTGTGTTTGATCTAGGCTTTATTTTTTGAAAGACATTTACGTATACCCCCGAAGTTTTGAGAAAACACTTCCTTCCCCAAGATGTAAAATGAGCTTTAATTAAGGCAGAACTGCACCAAAAAAATATTTTCCAATTATGTTGATATAATTGTTTGCACAGCATGATGTCTCCTGGTATCAGCTTTAGCAGGCAGTAGAGACATGGTGATCCTGGGCTATTACCACTGCAGGCCTGCTCTTAAATTAGACATGGCATTTGGAAAGCAGGCTTTACTTCAACATTCTTAAACAAATATAGATGAAAACTTTTGTCTCTATTTAGACTTCCCACAGAGCTTCATTAATTCATCGCTGTCTGGCCCTTTTGGTCCCCCCTGGAAGGCCGTAGCTGTAATGAGGAGATACAAACCCAACTGAATATTCAACTTCACAACCTGGCAAGATGCCTAGACCAAGGCAATGACAGCTCGCTATTCGCGTTCCTATGTAAATTTTGACACTTAACTAAGTGAAAGAGTTAGGTCATCTGATCACCCCTCTAGGCACAACCAGAAAGACGGCAGAGATTCTGGTGAAGATAATAGTTTTTCTTGAGGTGCGACACAAGGTCAGAGTGGGACACTTGAGTCTTGCCAAATCTACCTAAAGGGGAAAAATGCTTTAGTTCTCTTTAAATATTTTTTTAAGTTGTCCTTTGAGCTAGATTTTTAGCTAAGTCACGTTTTTTAAGTCCTTTTTGAAACTTCTATTTTTATAACTCCTTTAGCAAACTCCAATGATATGATATATATGATAAATAAAAATAAACACATACAATTCTGTAGCTCTTATCATGGGCCAGACACTATTCTGAACCCACAATATACACACATACACACACCTTTTATTCCCTTTTGAGATAAGTACTGTTATTATTCTTGAGGTTCAGAGAGGTTAAGGACCTTGCATGACATCAAATAGCTGGAAATAATAATATATACATACACACATATATATTTAATATATTATATATTATAATATAATTATATTATTAATATTATATACAATATACATCATAAACGTTCTATTTGTGACAAGAAAGGGGCAAATTAGTAACCTGTCATTGACATCTAAGGAGGGTAGATCATCATAATAAAAGGGTTGACTGGTGTTTTAATCAAGGGAAATGGATTCAGTGGTGAAAGTGGGTAAGGACTGCTATAGATTTAAATTACTCATAAAATAAACATGGAATGAAAAATATAGAAAAAAACAGAAGGAGGATTCCTAGTTCTGGAACCCAGAACATCGGAGCGGGAAAATAAAGAGGCTGCTTTGAAAGTGTTTATAGAGACTATTTGGTGGCTGGAGGACAAAGCAAATGTTTAGAAAAGAACTGACATGACATAAGAGGATTTATCTTGATTTTTGCTATGTAAAATTTAATATAAGTCTTCTTTTTCTTTTCAAAGAAATCTTGAGCAAAATGCACGTATCTCACTAAAGGCTTGGTGGAATGCAGTTGCTTTTTATGGCTACATGAGGCACTGGATTTTGCTAAAACTCTGGAAGGTTAGCACCGAATATAAACAGTGGCTGCTCATGTGAGAACGACACAGACAGGATGTGTGTTATTCATATTCCAACATTCCAATTTTATAAAGTCTACTTTGTTAAACTGGAAAAAGTTATCAGTGCGGTTAGATAAAAACATTCAACAACCAAACTGATGTCTTAGGTTCTAAAAGGACCGGAATGCATTATTGTTATTTACCAATTTCTTAAGCTAGAATTTTGGTACCATTCTTGCCTTCTACATCCAGACCCAGAGGCGTGGAGTTCACTGGGTTCTTATCGAAACACCAGAGCCTCCCTCCGGTACCCGAACTCTTAGAAAACAGGCCCCTCATTACACATTTCATTGAATTGTATTACCCCAGACACTGGACTTTCTTCTTCATGGATCAGACTTCTTCACTAATCTTCTTGGAATTTACACCATCAAAATATATATACGAAATCACTCCTTCCTAAGAGATGATTAGATGAAAGGATCGGGTCTCTGGTTATAGACCAGAAATGAGAAATCAACTGAAGACCAGAGGAGGGAAAAAGAGAAAAGAAAATAAGAGAAAAGAAGAGGAGCAAAGAAGAGAAGCAGAGTGGTTGAAATCTATGAGGAAGAAAGGAGAAGTGAGCATAGAAAATAACTCATGCAGAAAAGCTGTAAAACTCTGGATTCTCCACTGTAGAGAGGTGGGCCCCGGCCATGGCTTTCTGGAAGGGTATATGGTATAGAGGGCTATGTGGAGTTTATAAGATTTAAAAAAATCACCTAGACTTTTGGAAGTTAGTTGTCTATAAGAGTGATTCTAATATTTCAGCATTCAGTGAGAGTCACTAAAGGAGGTTTTAATTTTTGTTATAAATATTATTCTTATTTTCATAATCATCATTGTTATAACAAATATTTATTTCCTCTGCTAAATACATAACTACTTCTAGGATTAAATATTTCATAGCATTTAATTGTTTATCATAATTACATTAATATGAAATATCTGTGATCTGTAGGTAATTTACTGCTTCAGAAAGCCAATAGGCCAAAAGTAGGTAAGGGTGTGTGTGTGTGTGTGTGTGTGTGTGTGTGTGTGTGCATGTGTATTCTAGAATATTTCAAGATGTAAAAAGGTACACTGAATTTAGTGTTTTGAGATTGAATTCATCAATATAGCCCTCAAAGAATATATTGACTCCAGTATTCCCAATACAAATTAAAAAATGATAACAATTATCCAATGTAAGATAGCTTTTGCTAATACACACATATAGCTTTTACTACAGAAACATCATTCATGACAGTGTGTGATTATAATTAATAATTTCCTCTGTCTTTTAGTGTCTTAAAACCACTTCTTTAAATTTTTACTGCTGTTACTCTTTCCCGGAGGAACAACAAGAACAAAAAAACACAGAAACAGTACTTGGTTTTCTTACATATATCAATGTCAGTATAGAAAATTCACTAAGTGGGGTCTAATCCCTCCAAAATTAAATCAGCAATTCTTGGATCTGAGCAGTTTATAACAGGTCAAGATTTCCTGATGTTCCTCTTTTCCTAAATCCTTCAATGTCTCTTCTCTGCACCTATACTCCCTCATCTGTAGTTAGTTAAAAACAAAGGTTAATTTAGAATTACCAACTTCATGCTATTTATCCACCAAAGTCAAATACTGAATGAAACGCACATGTACAAACAATAGTGGCCTTTTCCCTGTGCAGTATAGGATGTGGTCAATCATTTGGCAATTCCATTTTGGCACACCATGAACTATTTATTTGTTAAGTCCAGTATTCTGGGCTGAAAAAGCTTGGAGAGAATTTTTTTTTTTCCTTTTACAGGAAACTATTAAATTTGCAGGACTTAATGTTTACTTCACAGTCAAACTTGTACTATTGTATTGATAAATATTTAATGGCACTGAGCTCAGTGGTTATTGCATTGTACATTTCATTTAAATGATGTTTTATTACTCTAAAAGTGTAGTGTGGTCCATTGAGGAAGGAAAAGAAGGGAGAAAAATCTTTCTGACCAGAGATGACATAGAACTCAATTTCAATTTGGAGCAGAGAGAGGAAAAGGAAAAACAACCAACCAAATATTTTTTGAGGTCCCCGCAGATTATGATTTAACAAAGTTTCCATTCAGAAAAAACATCTGGAAAACTCTATGAAAAATTTCAGAATTGTTTAAGCTAAAAGACTCTTACAATGCCACAGATTCTAAATTATTTCAAAAGAGAAATATAGACAGATGATGATGTAAATTCTGACATTTCTACAAATGATATTGCCTTAGTTTATTCAGAGGGAGATGGGTGGAGCAGGAAGAAAAGGCGATGTCAAATGAGAAGTGATTTCTGTAATGGAGAAAGTGGGTATTTGGGTAAATGAATAAAATGAAATAGCAATCTCTGAATGAAAAAAGACACTCTGTATGCTTTTATAAATGATATTGAGCTTATAAATAAAAAAATACATCGCAGGGATAAAATAAAAACAGATCTTGTCTTTGCAGCTGGTAGCTTTACAGTTCAATACAGTAGTTGCACATTTTTCATATACGAAGATGCCTTTCAGATGCCAAAGAATTTTCTAGAGATCCACAATATAGTTAATGTCCTGTCAGTGTTTGAGAAAATGACTAAAAGTTACTGTAAATATAATGACATCTTAAGACATTAAACACACACGTGCACGCACACAGGCACACACGCACACACAGACATTACAAGTAATATAAGCAAGCAAGCAAACAAAACAAAAGGTGATACAAAATAAAGAGACATGCCAGAAATCTGACCAGAGTGCCAATCTATAAAGAGTACTAAAATACTACTGAAGTCAATAAAAATAGTTGGCCAGTTAACTCAGATTAAGACTGATTTGTCAAAATCTCATTGAATTTTAAGTCAGTCCTACTTCTCTGCTTGCAGCAGATAGTGCCCTCAAGCAGAAATTTTGTAACTCATTTCAAGGGCCCAAGGCCCCATTTATAGGAAATAGATACTGAACAATTGAAAAAATAAAAGCTTGGAGAGGTGTTAAACTTAAGGCTCCCCAGGGACATCAGTTTCTCCTTCCAGCAGAACATATATACGTTAAATACAGTAATATTTTTTAACTACAGTACATTGTTTGCATATAGATTCAAAGATCCTTTATATTTAACCCTTTGCTCACTTCTGACGGACCTGCAGTCCACAGATTAGGAACAGCTGAATTAGTCAATAGACTTTTAGAATTGGAATGGCCCTCAAGAGTTCAACCACCCATCTTGGTCTTGATGTCAAAACTTCCCTTGGTCCCATTTGTCATGAGACCTGGTTATGACCTAGTATTTAGCCTTAGATTCTCAATTGCTTCATACTGACATCTTGTAATAAATCACTCCTTTCATGAGTTAGCTTGAGGGAGCCTTGACCCTGCTCCCAAGGAGACTTAACTGGGTCAATCTCTTTGGTTCTTCATACATACAGCCATTTCCCTAGCAAACTGTAACATACGTTCTGTGCTTGTGCCAGTCATACAGTGTTCAAAGTTTAGTTGCCCAATAGGATTTTGGCTATCAAATTCTTTCCAGAAATCCCAACCTACTTTTCTTTCCTTCACTTGATTACTTTTAATCCCAATTCAACTTTTATCTAAATGGGATTTATTGTTTCTCTCTCAAATCCTGTGGATTCACTTTCTCCTTTTATGGGTTTATGAAAGCAGAAGTAAATGTTCTTGTATGCTGTCACTTAAGAGTCCATATGTTACTCTAAATATAAATGACATATTTAACAGGCCTATCATACACATTAGCAAAGACAGGTTTCTGGCTTGGGGGCGTCAGCAGACTATCAGTCTTGTAAAGAGCTTCCTCTTTTGCCATTGCTTCATAGGCACTGATGTTTTAGTTGCTAGGTGCTATCATTTGGGCATTGAAATACAGCCAAAATAGTGAATTGAGAGGACAATGTGACGATGAAATGAAACATAGATCATTAGTCCATGGCCTTTCCAATTACTGTAGCTACATTTTATAGTTCCTGCACAACAAGAAAGTTGTCACTCAAAATGTTAATTGGCAGCATTCTCATAGGAGAGTCCAAACATGTGAAATGATTTTTTCCTTCAATCATTAGAGAACAGATATAGGAAGATGTAATAATTCTAAATGTATATACATCAAAATTCATATAACAAACTTACAGTACAAAGGGGGGATAAAGACAAATCTATAATCCTCATTTGAGATTTTAATATTCTCTCAGTAATTGAAAAAATACAGACAAAAGCACATATAATAGAAATAAAAATTATGTATTTGGATTTGAATAACACCTAACACTGACATACAACTTGAAAGAAAATGCCTATACAATATTCTACCCAATAACTGCAGAATACATATCCATTTCAAATTGCGCATGGAACACTGACCAAGATGGATCATATGCTTCCACATTAAAAAACAAAAAACTAAATTCCCTTCTAAAGATTAAAATTTTATGGACTGTGCTTTCCTATCAAAGAGGAACTAAATTAGAAATCAATAAATAAGATAGAAAAGTAAAATATTTGAAATATTAAATATTAAAAGTAATATATTTGGAAATTAAAGCAGCCACTTATAATTGATGGACCAAAAAAGTCACAAGAGTCATATATGATAATGAATCGTAATTCAAATATAGCTTATTACAATTTGTGAGATATATATAAAAACGTAAGTGAAGTACAACCTGAAAGCCATATCCAATCAGCTTCCTATTTATATATATAAAGTTTTATGGGAACACAGCCTCAACATTCATTTATGTACTGTCTATGGCTATTTTAATACTATATGAGTAGCGGTGACAGACTGTATGGTTTAGAAAGCCTAAAATATTTACTATCTGAATCTCTACTGAAGATGTTCACTGGCCCTTGACATAAAGCAGTGGTTAAAGGGAAACAGATTTTAAAAATTTGAGAAAGAAGATTCTAAGAAACCAAGAATCAAGATATTCACCTTCTTAAGTTAGGGGAAAAAAAGAGAGAGAGAGAAAATTAGATCCAAAATACGTGAAAAGAAGGAAATAAAGATAAAGTTGATCAATGAAGTAGAAAAAAATCAAAGTAAAATTAACAAAGTCCTGTTGCTTCTGAAAAGGCTAATAAAATTAATAAACAAGTTAAATATAATAACAATATATAACTTACAATATAGATTATATGTTACATGTTCTATATAAATATAAACACAAAATTACTTAGATATAATATAAAATACTATATAAAAATATATTATTACATAACATAATATATAGTCTACTAATAACAATAAAACAATAAACTCACAGCTAAGAAATAAAGAAAACATAAATTACCAATATTAGGAATGAGTTAAAAGATGGAATGGACAATAAGGAATTATTATAAATTATTTTATGCCAATAAATTCTACAATTTAGATGAAGCAGAAAAATTTCCTGAAAAACAGAACTTACCAAAATGGACAAAAGATGAAAAATATACCTAAGAGTGAACTATTTATTAAGAATTTAAATTTGTTATCATGAACTATCTTAACAAAAAACTCCATGCACATGTGGTTTCACTGGTTAAATCTATCAAACATTTTAAAAAGATATGTCATATAAAAGTTACACAGACTCAGAAAATAGAGGAATGAAATGATTCCCAAACTCCTTTTATAAGGCCAGAACAACTTATATCAAAAAAGGATATTACACAAAATTAAAATTATAGGGGTGCTGCCTGAGTGGGACAGTTGGTTAACTGTCTGACACTTGGTTTTGGCTCAGGTTGTGATTTCAGGGTCGTGGGATCAAGCCTTGCATTGGTCTCTGTGCTAAGAATAGATTCTGCTTAAGATACTCGCCCTCCCCCTCTCCCCCTCTCCCAACTCTCTCCTTCTCTCTCTCAAATCAATAAATCTTTAAAATAAATAAATAAATATTGTAAACAAATATTCCCTCAGAAACACAGACACAGAAATATTTTTAAAATAGCAAATCAAATTCAACAACACAAAAGATAATACATTATAACCAAATAAAGTTTATCACTCTTGATTTAATATTTTAAAATCAACGAAGGTAAGTCACCAAATTAATAGAACAAGAAAAAAATGAAGATTTCTAAAATATATTTGAAAACATCTGATGAACATTATCCCTAAAAATTATTCGTGAAATAAGAGGAAGGAACTTCCTAAAATGGATAAAGCATGTCTACAAAAATTCCACATAATAATAATGAAATGTGAAGTTGTTTCCACTATTTTCAGAAACAATGGAAGGCTATTCATCTCATTGTATTTCCTCAACATTAGATGGAGATCCTAGCCACTGCAATAAGGTGAGAAAAAGAAATAAAATGCAGTTGGATGGGCAATGACAAAATCAGTTTTTACTAGAAAACAATAAAATTGTTGAAAGATAAAACCTTAGGTAATTTCTAAAAAGAACAAGAACTGCAAATAATAGATGATTTTAGCAAGATAGTGTAGTACATTATCACTATTCAAAATTTAAATTTATTTCTATATACTAGCTGGAAATCATTAGAAAAATAAATAAAACATTATATAAGAAACATAAAATACCTACAAATATATTCAATAAAATATGCATAACTTCTACCTTGAAACTATATAACGTTGAACACAGAAATTAAAGAAAAGCAAAATATATGGAGAGATATGCTGTGTTCTTGGATTAGAAGATTTAATACTGTTTTGATATCAACTGTTCCCAAACCGATTTAAAGATTCAATACAACCCCCCAGAAAAATTCTTCGAAATCTAACTTTATAGAAACTGAGAGGAGGATTCTAGTCAGATGGGTCTGGGCTTGAAATCATCCAAATGTCAGGATGGCTTCTTTATGTATTTGTCCAGTGCATCATCTAGTATGGAACATCTGCCCACTCGCTGGGCATCTACCTGGACACATGGCATCTCTCCCTGGCTAATTTGCTTTTTCTTGCACCTTGGTTTCTTCAAACTAGTCAGTTTTCTTAAGCCATATAAGTGATCTAGAAAAACCAGGTGGAAACTACACAGCTCTTATGAACTAGACCCAGAAATAATATTATGTCATCTTTGACATGTTCGATGAGTCAAAAAAAAGTCAGTGTGTCACCAGGCCAGCCAAAAAACAAAAGGAGGGACTGTACAGGCATATGGAGGCTGAAAGGAGTGACTCATGGGGGAGAGGAGAATTTTCTAACTGACTCCCACATTTATCAAGATAATAAGTGGCAGAACTATAGTTTTAACTTTGATTTGATGACTTCCAAAGTCAATACTTCTAACCAGTGTATTTTGCCTATCTACTTATTTTTTAAAATTTCATTTCTGTTTTATTTATATATTTTTTTAATGATTTTTTATTATATTATGTTAGTCACCATACAGTACATCCCCGGTTCTGATTTATTTATATTTAGAAATTTCTTCATCTATCTTATTGCATTTTGGGTGAGATGATGGCTAGTTCTATGTACCAAGTTATTTAGGCTATATTTAATTTATAGTTATTTAATAAAAAACTAATCTAGATGTTGTTCTGAAGGTATTTTATAGATATAGTTAATATCTACAATCAGTTAACATTAGAGAAAGATTAGCCTCCAAACTGTGGGTTGGCTTCATCCACTCAGTTGAAAGTTCTGAAAAGTAAAATTGAAGTTTCCCAAAGAGGAAATCCCCTTAAGACTGCATCATCAACTTCTGAGTTTCTAGTTTGCTGGCCCTCCCTATAGATTTCACACTTGCCAGCCCCTACAATGATGTGAGTAGATTCCTTAAAATAAAATACATTTCTTCATACACACACATGTAAATATACACAATAGTTATATATGTATATATAATGAATATATGCATATTATATTGTATAAAATATATTATTATAAAAACTCATATGTGTGTATTCCTACACAACATACATATATACACATTTATATATAATGTATATAAACATATTACATAATAGCATATTCTACTATTATACAAATGCATATATATATAAAATATATGTACAAGTGTGTATACAGATATCCTATTGATTATATTCTCTGGAGAACCCTCACTGATACAGGAAGTATATATCTGGCCTAGAAGGGAATGACATTTAACTTGGCACCACTTAAAAGAGTTTTAGTTTTGTGGGTCTAAACCGCCCATGTTTTGCAAATTCCACTGTTTCAAAAGGCTCTGTGCTTGTGCCTTTCTCTTTTTTTTTTTAATTATTTTAATTCAATTAGCCAACATATAGTACATCATTAGCTTCAGATATAGTGTTCAATAATTAATCAGTTTTGTATAATACCCAGTGGTCATCACATCACAACCCTCCTTAATGCCCATCACCCAATTACCCCATTCCTCCACCCACCACTCCTCCAGTAATCCTCAGTTTGTTTCCTAGATTTAAGAGTCTCTCATTGTTTTTCCCCTCTCTGATGACCTCCCATTCAGTTTTCCCTTCCTTCCCCTATGATCCTCTGCACTGTTTCTTATATTCCACATATTAGTGAAATCATATGATAATTGTCTTTCTCTGAATGACTTATTTTGCTCAGAATAATACCTTCCAGTTCCAACCATGTTGATGTAAATGGTAAGTATTCACCCTTTCTGATGGCTGAGTAATATTCCTCTGTGTGTGTGTGTGTGTGTGTGTGTGTGTGTGTGTGTGTGTGTGTACATACCACATCTTCTTTATCCATTCATCTGTTGATGGACATTTTGGCTCTTTCCACAGTTTGGCTATTGTGGACATTGCTGCTGTGAACATTGGGGTTCAAGTGCTCCTTTGGATCACTACATTTGTATCTTTGGGGTAAATCACTAATAGTGCAATTGCTGGGTCGAAGGGTAGCTCTATTTTTAACTTCTTGAGGAACCTCCATACTGTTTTCCAAAGTGGTTGTACCAGCTTGCATTCCCACCAACAGTGTAAGAGGGTTCCCCTTTCTCATCCTTGCCAGCATTTGTTGTTTCCTGACTTTTTAACTTTAGCCATTCTGACCGGTGTGAGGTGGTATCTCATTGTGGTTTTGATTTGTATTTCCCTGATGCCAAATGATGTGGAGCATTTTTTCATGTGTTTATTGGCCATTTGTATGTCTTCTTTGGATAAATGTCTGTTCATGTCTTCTGCCCATTTCTTAACTGGATTTTGGGGGGGGGGTATTGAGTTTGATAAGTTCTTTTTTGATCTTGGATACTAGCCCTTTTTTTTTTTTTAAAGATTTATTTATTTATTTATTTATGTGACAGAGAGAGACAGCCAGCGAGAGAGGGAACACAAGCAGGGGGAGTGGGAGAGGAAGAAGCAGGCTCACAGCTGAGGAGCCTGATGTGGGGCTCGATCCCGCAACGCCAGAATTACGCCCCGAGCCGAAGGCAGACACCCAACGACTGTGCCACCCAGGCGCCCCACTAGCCCTTTATCTGATATGTCATTTGCAAATATCTTGTCCCATTCCATAGGTTGCCTTTTAGTTTTGTTGACTATTTCTTTTGCTGTGCAGAAACTTTTAAGTGCTTTTATGCATTGATGCCAAGTCTCTTTCTCTCTCTCTTTTTAAAGATTAATTTATTTTTATTATTGAGAGACAGTGAGAAGAGGCAGAGGGAGAGAGAGAATCCTCAAGCAAACTCCCACTGAGCACAGAGCCCAATGCCAGCCTCGACCCCTGGACCCCAAGATCATGAACTGAGCTGTAATCAAGTGTGGCACACTCAGTCAACTGAGCCACCCAGGCACCTCGCCAAATCTCTTTAAAACTTAGAAAATAAAAGCAGATTATACACCATTCTTACAAAAGACCATTTAAATATGGTGATATCTTTATTAAACCAAAGGCTCCAAAATTCCATTGTGTGTATAGCAAGCTGAATAAACAGAAATGAAGCACAACAAAAAGTATAATATATGCAATTTGGCATAAAAAAAAAAAACACAGGAAAACAAAATGCAGCCATGACAATATCATATCTGTCTAAAAGTACCTTTGTTGGTATAGGCAAATCCATTAAAATGCTTAACCTAATTAGAATATAGATTTGTATGGCTTTTTGGTGAAATGCACTGGAGGGGATAGAGGGTACTGCTAGAGCTTTGGGGCTTTTGCATTAAGCTCCAGCTGGGGCCAGCAGACACTGTCCAAAAGATGACCTTCAAATAATTAAATGATTTCCATATGTTTGCTCGTGTACAGTCTTCTAATTCAGGTTTTGCAATCTTTTTCCAAGCCCACAGCTTCTGACCGTGTTGGCTCAGTGCTTAGAGGAGACTCACAATTGGAAACCAAGAAATATTCTACAATTGAATGGTTTAAGAAAATATATAAATTACAACAGTCAGTTCTTTTCATTTGATCTGCAAAATGGAGCCCTTCCTAAGTATGATACCATTGGACTGATCTTAGGTTACAGAACTCTCATTTGGTTTTGGGTTTTTGGAAACATTTAAGAAATAAAATTGTTTGAAAAAAATGGCATTTCATTGAAAACTAAGGGAAAGTAAAAACAGCTCTGTATTTCTCAAAAACAGCTTAGGGATCCACTGGCTCTTTAGGGTAAAATACATTTTCTACTTATGGAGAGCATACTCACTATTAAATTTGAACATCTTATTTGAAATTTCTTCAAATAAAGAATGATTACATTTTCAATCAGCCCTTATTGTGCAACTAGATAGATTTTAATGAAATATATAGATTTGTTGGTAAGAAATATGGTAAGAAATGCTATTTCAAAGAGGTTGCAAGTCAGAGCTATATATATATATATATATATATATATATATCCTTTTATATATAAAGGATATGAACTTTGGCATGATTATCATAAAGTCTATGCACCATACTCTCCCCCCACACCTTCTATTTTATGCAAGGACCTCTTTTTCAAAGTCTATCTATAGTCAATATAAGAACTACGATCTCTCCTTCCCTTATGTCGGTGATTGACAAAACAAGGTGCAGGGACAGACCTAGCCTGCCAGCTGATTTTGTAAATGGAATATTTTTGGAACATAGCCATGTCCATGTGTTTTCATATTGTCTCTGGCTGCTTTTGCTCTACAACACAGTTAACAGTTGCGACAAAGACGGTGTGGCTTGCAAACCAGAAATATTTACTATCTGATCTTTTGGAGAAAAAGTTTGCCAACTCTTGCTTCATACTGATGAAGTAATTAATGGAGCATCATATAATTCGATCCACTTATTTACTCCTTCTATAAACACTTACTGAGCATTTACTGTGTTTCAATTGTATGTTATACAATATGTCTGCAAAGATGAACATGACACCAAAACTGACCCTCAAGATCATATATTCCATAGAAAGATAGTGATGAAATTATTCAATTACAACTTAGTATAATAGATGCTACCAGAAGCAGATTCAACTTTTACATGAGAGAGAATGGAACAACTAATAGTACAGGAGCTGGGAAGTGATGATATTTGATCAGCATTTAATGTAGGAACATTCACGCACAAGGCTGGATGAGAATGACACTCAGACTGAAAGTAATGCATATGTCAAGCCCTTGGAAACCTCATCCTGTGTGGAGGGAATATCAAATATAAGAGTTAGAGCTGTGACCTGAGAGGCAGTAACAGTAAATAGGACTATACAGGCAGACTGAGGTCTTATTCGATACTAAAGCATTCATTGAAGGGTTATGGGAAGTTAGTGAAGCCTTTTAGGAAAGGAAGTAACATGATCACATTTACATCTCAAAATAATTCAGGCAAACGGTTAAAGACTGACAGGGGTGAAGAATAGAAAAGAATAAAATGAGAATATAAACCAAGACAGGGTATTAGGATTATTTTAGAGGGACATTATAGAAACCCGACTTGAATTGACTTTAATCAGGTTTATTCATTTGGAAGGCTATCCGCAGATCCAGATCTGTATTTCCCCAGCTCAGTGTCCTCAGTAATGGAAAACTTCCAGTCAAATTAACCTAGCTCATTGACGGACTTTGACCTCATGCCACCCTAAACCAACCACCATGCACTGACCTGAAGGGAGACAGGAATTATTTTCCCATTATTGAGTTTGAAGTAGTCACAGTAACATATATTAACTCTGTAAAGTTTTAGCAAGGTGTCTTTTCGTCCAGCCTTGATCCTCTGCTTAATCGTTCACTGAGCATATATTGTTTAAATGTTACTTGGTGCCAGGGGTGAGTGGATGGAAATGCAGGGGTGGAGAAGCTGCCTCTGCCTTCAAGGATCTCTTCATCTAGTAAGTAATTGAAAAATCCAGGTGAACAAAGAGAAAGAGTAGGTGAATAAAGAGATAGGCAAGCTTGGGGTGCTATTAGAACACAAGAGAACCAAACAGGGACACAGGGATTGTCAAGAGGGCCACCCATCAGTAGAACTGATGAGACTTGAAGGGGTGTAGAATCCAGCCAGGGTAGAGAAAGAAGTAAGTTGTGAATAGACAAAAGGAAAATGTACAAATCCATGGCAGTCAGGCCAGTTCAAAGGGGAGAGTAGACACGAGGAGAGATGGAATCTAAGACATTAGCCAAAGTCAGGCCATGAAGGTTGGAAACATCGTGATAAAGAACTTGAACTTTATTTTGAGGGAAATTTGGATCAATTGAATAATTTTAAGTTGAGAAGGTATCATGATTCGATTTGCCCTTTAGAACAAACACTGTGCTGTACAGAAATTGGTCAGTGTCTCTTGGCCTCTCATTTCAAGTGAACAGTAGCCATGTAGAGAACTAGACTGCTTAATTTCAACTTAAAGACTGGACAGATTCAAAGCAGGCACAGTGCAGCTGTTTCTCCTCTCATATTGTAACCACTCTGAACCTCAGCTGGTTTCCTCTGCATAAGAGGAATAATAATATTTCCTGCTTTATAGGATTGTTGTGGAAACAAGTGAGATAATGTAATGCAAAAACTCTGCACTAAAGCCAAATGCATAGGCATTGCTCAATAAACTGCCACTGTTTTATCATCATCATTATTATGAGTAGTCATTCAATGAAGCTCATAGGCACTCTCTCGTGAAGTTATACAGACACCGAGATCGTGTGTAAGAGGGGCAGAGGACAGACTGAGAGAGAGCAACGGTAAGAGCAATAATGAGAGATGTTGACCTGTCTCAGAGAATGGAGGGAAATTATCTCAATTGATATGAAGATCTTTGCAAACTCTGTCATAAATAAATGTTATTTTTACAGTTGGCAAAATGTAGCAACCTCCGGGGTGGAATGAAGCAGCTGCCTAACAGAGCACAGCTCTCAGCAGGGGGAAAAGAGTACTTTAGTCAACCGAAATCATAGGTACTGGTGTTAATCAAAATGTATTTCAGGTAAAGATCATAATGTGTGTTTTCACAGCATTAATTAAGAAAGCAAACTATTATCTCGAGGCAAATTAAAATGAGGAAGCTGTTCTATTAAAACTTCTATGGAGCAGCCATTACCCAAAACCAGTCTCATAGACTCAAGGAGGAAATAAGGGATATGAAAAAAGCAGATCGTATATACCCACAGGGATGCAAGCCTGCATAGTTTTATAATTTTCACTAATGAGAGAAGAGCCACTTGGTTTTATAAAGCAAATCAAGGAAGCATATTGATCATTCAAGTTGTTTCCCAGTCCCCAAAGAATCTAGCAAATATTATTTTGGTTTTAACAAGACTTCTTTTTTTTTTTTTTTAAGATTTTATTTATTTATTTGACAGAGAGAGAGACAGCCAGCAAGAGAGGGAACACAAGCAGGGGGAGTGGGAGAGGAAGAAGCAGGCTCCCAGCGGAGGAGCCTGATGTGGGGCTCGATCCCACAATGCTGGGATCACGCCCTGAGCAGAAGACAGATGCTTAACCACTGTGCCACCCAGGCACCCCTTAACAAGACTTCTTTAAGAGAGAAATGGCTTTAGTCAAAATGTTCTTTTCTTTTCTGGGCTGTTTTCTGCATTCCTATTTGTATCTGTACCACAACCACAACATATGCCTTATGGATAAACGAGGAGACACCCCTCCTTTGAGTGGGATGCCCAAAGACCAATATAGAAAAGTGGCCAGCCTTATCTTCAACAAAGTGATATGTGGAATGATTTGAAACATGTCACAAGCCCTTAACTATGCCCACCAACACACCTGAAGTTCCTCTGTTTTGGAGGGCTACACAGTGAATGCTTCATGGACTCTTTTCTTTCCTTTTCTTTTTCTTTTTTTTTTTCTTTTCTTTTCTTTTCTTTTCTTTTCTTTTCTTTTCTTTTCTTTTCTTTTCTTTTCTTTCTTTTCTCCTTTCTTAAAAAAACAAACAAACAAACAAACAAAAAAACCTAAAGATGTTTCCAGGAATACAGTGATAATACAATTATCCCTGGAAGAAAAAAATAATAGTAGATTCCATAGGGCAATTTCATGGACTTGATTTCTTTCATTTTTTGCAGAAAAGAATGTGGCCAGTAGTGAGCATATAGACAAAGGGAGACACTGAAGTAGAGGAAAGACCCAGAATGAGGAAACACAGTCTTTGGGGAAAAGGCACTACTACTTCTGTCCCTACAGGTAGAGATGCCTGATAGGACTCTTATGAAAACACGATTGAAGAAGAAAGAATAGAGAAGGCAACCATACAACTTATTTCTTGCCCATGTCTGTCAAGGAATTTCAAACAAGCAACTGGAGTTGAGATTTGGGAGGAAACTCTTAAATTCAGACATCCCGAGGGGACTCTCAGTCTTCTCATTAATGCTTGATTTACTCATTTTTTCTGGTTGCTTGTCTTGCAAAATAAATTTGTCTTTGCTTCTCTCATATTATTCTTGACCACTCTAAAGAAACCCTTAAATTATTATTAATACCATAATATATTTGATACTTCCCACATATTTCATGTGAATTTCTCCTTGACTTTAATTCTTCTCTGTTTTTCCATGTCATGATCAGCTCACGCTTTGATTAATGTTTTCTCCAGGGGTCACATGAGAATAGAAGTCAGAGGTGACTGCTATCCTCACAAGGAATAATCTAACTCTGTATTTCTCTCATCTCTTTAAACAAATGTAACTGGCCAAGTCCTCTGCAAACTTAAAATGATTCCCACCACCCTCTTGTATCATGAAGCATACCACATTTTAAATATAAATGAAAAAATAAAGAACCTAGAAATATTGTCTAGCTCCACTTGGTGATTTTCAACTGGCTAGAAAAAGAACAAAGGCTTCCGGTTTCCAGGGTACTTGTCTTAACTCATAGACACAACTACATTAATACATAATGCAGATGAAAACAATAGGAAGAAGGGTCAATATGGCCACCCTTCCTTCTCTGCATTCTGACACTTGGACTGGGCAGATATCCACCTGCACCACCATATGTCGGCACAGCAGAGAAATGAAAAGCTCTTCTCTTTGACCTCCTGGGATTTCTGTATCAGATGGGATTGAGTTGAAGGCAACAGCTGGCTTGCAGATGTCCACGATTACCCACATTTAACCAGCTGGGGCAGAGGAAGAGACATCTTTGAATGCGTACCCAATTCCATGTGGTCAATCAACAGCCTTTGGTCTGTTGGGATGTCTCTGGAACCTGTATCTTTCCTTTGCACACAGGCTGAGGGAAACAGACTGAAGGGGATTTTAGATGTGGTGGGGGTAAAGTGAGGGTCTGAGACTGGGTCAGTACAGGGAATCAAGTCAGATGGATAATGGGTGGTATGACAGTCCTGGAATGCAAGCTTAGACTGCTGTTTTACAAACACATACTTAGGAAGGCGTAATCTCACTGAAAGAACATGAGACAAGACCTGGCTCATGTGGCTGGAAATTGCTATGAACTAAGAATTACATAACATGGGAGGTGAAGTTACACACCTAACAATCACTGGAGAATGAACAGAGTCTTTTTTAATGTATGCACATAACTTAGTCCATATTGTCTTACACCATGCGAGGCAAAAAGTACACATTATGTTGATCTTTTCTGGAATTCTATTGCCTGACCTAGACACAGGCAGGCTCACCAGACAGAAAGCTGAAATCTAATATTAGAAACAGGCACTTTCAATTTGTGCATACTTTAGGATTTGGGTTTAAGGTACCAGAAAGTGATGGTTTTTATCTTTTCAAACTAATTGCACTAAAATGGATTCAGAAGGCACTTGGAGCACGAGTAAGCACAGTGCTAGATAGTGCTAGATGCCATGCTCCGCCATCTGTGCGTGCTCAATGCCAGTCTGATCAGCAGTCTACCAGCCACATCACCCCCAACACTGGCAAGGGATTTGGTTAGCCCCGCAATTACTCAGGGAGACTGGCACACTGCTCCCTGGTGCTTAGGAAAGAACAGTTCTGAGTGGCTAATTGTGAAAGTGATTAGTCACATAGCCCTCACAGATGATTTATAATCCCCACTTTAACACTTTGCCATTGAAGACAGAAATTCCATAATAAGTTAAAAAGCTATTTTCATTTATTCTCTTAATTTCTATTAATAGCTTGCTGAAATTGTTAACCTTTTGCAAGGAAAATTTCAAAATATACAGCTTGCTGTTTAATTGTGAAAAAGTCCTAAAAAGAGGTTTTATGTAAAATGTTCAAAATAAATGTATTACATTGAAAAAGATCCATAAAATACATGTATTTCAAAATATTCTTTTAAATACACTTACGCAAGGAGCCCACTTTTGTATAGAAAGCTCTCAAATTGGAGGCAAATACAAATACATGGGAAAACATATCATAATGGCTAATGCAATAGCTATACTAACTAATCATGAAGTATCAAAGAGATAAAAAACATATTGCACAATTTTATCTGATGGTGGTGCCTGAGGTATCTTTCCACATTCCAGACTTAAAATAATTTGTTTTGGTCTATTAGATACCTGCAAAACTTAAAAAGATCCACTAATTCCTTTAATTTAACCTATCTATATTTACCATTCTCTCCTATGGTCCTTGCCCATGCCTCAGGATATCCAAAGCATCTTGAAAACAATCCCAACAGAAATGGATTCGCACAGCGTGGCGGGCCTTCCTTATGCATGGCTGGCTCCCACTTGAATGAAGGGAAAGAATACATAGCAATGTAAATCTCCATGCACAGCTTCTCATTTGGTCCATGAATTATAGATGGACTTCTGAGGGGCCATTTCCCTTATGATTTCTGATGCAAAAACAGTCTGTAAATATCTAATGCTCTTGACCCAAAATGCTAATCAGGCAGTAAGGTAGACACCCATGTCCTCAGTGCTAAGTTTAATGAATGGCATATATAACTGTATAGCCCCCTTCTCCTCCCCTTAAATCCTACATAATGGGATACATTCTCCCACAGCGGCCTGAAAGTTTGTGTTTTCTAGTCATGAAGTTTTGCTCGCTCTTGTAAGGTCAGCACATTCATTTCTCAGCACTCCCAGTTCCCAACTGCCATTTAAGCTGTTAGTTCATTGAGTTCATCTGTCATGGGCTTGCTTTAACATGCTTGCCAAAGGCTCTGAGGACTGTTCCCACTCTATTTCTTTGTGCTAATGAATCACTTTGAACTAGTCAGATACATCCTCACCATTGAATGGAATTCCTTATGTGGGTTCAGTGTAACAAAACCAGGCCAAAGGCATGCACCTGCTCACTCTATGTCGTCTATTCATCTGTGACGTGTCAAGGTACCTGCAAGTCTGGGAGACAAGGCTTCTTGCTTTGTCAACGTGATGAGATACAACGTAAGACCTGCTTATAAAAGTGCCAAGTAACATCTACGAAATAAATAGGAAGAAGAACTTACATATTTTTAAAGCTATTCGCAGTTCTCAATGGATTCAGCTGAATTTGGCTTGTGAAGTTAAATCCTCTCATTAAAATAATTACAATTCTGATCATTATGATTATGAATCATTTAGCATTAGATTCTTCTCGAGTACTCCATCTAAATGGGGAGAACTCTGGTCCCAATGAGATTTGTCATCTCCACTGCCATATCATTTAGAAACTAAAAAATAGTATTTCTGTTTATTTGGTTATTACGGGAAACATCTTACTGTCATGTTTCTGCATAATCAGAGAATCTATTGTCATTTCAAGTTTCAAACAGGAAATGTGTATTCCCAGAAAAAGTGGTCTGTATGCCTCTCCAGACTCTATAACAGGAAAGACCCACATGTTATACAGAAAACGTATTATTTGTAGCTATACTATGTTTAGGCCTTAATCTAATTACTTGAGACCATAGCCAGGACTTTGTCTAGCTTCTAGGAGAGATGTGATACTTCCTTATAAAAGAATGAATCACAAAAATCTCAGCCTTTTTGACTTAAGTCACAAAATAAAGATTTTGGATTTTGTTCTGTATTCTCTTTGCAAGCAGGACATGCTCTTATGATGAGGAGAATGAAGATCTCTCATACCGTGTGTATCTGCCTGCTTCCATGGTAGCTTGTCCTTTTATAGCTTCCTCCATGAAAACCTGTCTCCAAGGGGAGAAGGGACAAAGTGTTGGGCCCGGGTCGCACACACACTATCTGGGTAAGTGTTGACTGATCTCACTAGAACCAGCTGTGGGAAGCAGGCAAAGCCAGACAGTGCAGACAAGTGCAGTGCTGACACGTGTGAGCTCCATCAAGTACACAGATAGCACTGGGGCCACCCATGCGTATTCGTCCATTCACTCGTCAAACATTTTTCATCGCCTACTCTGTACCAGGTGTTGCACAAAACCCTAGGAAGAAACCAGTGAATAAGACAGGCGCAATCTTCAAGGGGCTCCAATCTAGGAGACCCATCTGCTCAATACTGAGGAAGATGATATTTGCTTTCTCCCATTTCATCCACTAAGCATGATGTTGATTTTTTCATTTCCTTACAGAAAGATCAGGAGCAGGAAATTTAATCCAGCAGACATTTATTCTACATCTATTGTAAGCAAAGCACTATGTTAGGTGCTCTAGGGGGAGCAAACATGGCTGTGAGTCCATGGGTGCATAAGAGGGTGACAGAGGAAAAGGAGACACATACATAAGAGTGAAAACAGACAGAGCATGGTGGAGGGGAGAGCCTATCACCTTAGGAATGGCAGTCATAGGAACAGAGATTTGGTGGAATCTTTGCAAAAGAGTGTAGAGCCAGCTGGTAGTAAGAGTACATAGGCTTTGTGAAGAAAAGGGTAACTAAGGGAAACTGCAGAGTAGGAATTATTGAGTTAACTCCTGAGACTGGAAGAGGGAATTCAGAGAGGAGTATCAGGAAAGATAAGGGAAGTTACAGAATATCATAAAACGTGGAGCAAATACATAGAGAATCTTAATATCATACATATCCTTAGAGTGCCTTTACCTTTGAAATCTCCCATCTTAAGAATGTTCCATCAGACTTTAAAAATTGTCCTCATCATTCAAGGTCCTTGTGGAGGACCTACTCCATTTAACCTCACCCAACCGCTCAGCCAGTATTGCTCTCTCTCTTCTTGGAATACGTTTAACCCCATTTGCCTTCTAAAATAATCATATGCATATAGCTACATGTGGTTGAGTTTTGTCTCTGCAAATGGTAAGTTACTTGAAGAAATTCTTCCCTTTGTACCGCTGTCCTATCTTCCATGGTATACACTAATGCACATAATGATAGCTAAATAAAGAATTATTGCTGTGACAAGACCACATGTCTTAGACCTATAAAAATCCCTTTAAAGTCCCCAACATCAATGGCTTTTGTTGACTTATGATCCTAGGATTAATAAAATCTCCTTTTACCTACTATTTATTCACTATGTACATATGCTGAGTACTATAAAATAGACGGGACACCGACATAACCCTGACCTTTAGGAATGCGACTCAAGATCATTCCAAGCATGGTCTCGGTCCTAAATGCTACACATATGCCTTGTATCTTGCTCCAATAAGTTACTTGTACCTTCTCTTATTCTTTGAAAGAACTGAAATAAATGCAATGTATACAGGGGAGGTTCCTTCTTGGAAGAAAAGAAATAGACCCGCTAGCTAATTTTTCATCTCTGCAATGTAAGCATCTGAAACTTCAAGGATAAGTCTACTGTTCAGCATCCCTGATTATCCCAACCTCACAATCCATACTTTAACGCTATTCACCAATCACCCAAGATAACGAAGAGGGTATGCATTTAAAAAAAAAAAAAAGTTATGTTTTATCTTCATCTGCAAACTCTGCATGGTATTTCTGTGAAAGTAAAAAATATATATATGGATGGATTTTCCCTTGACCACGAAATTCATGTGCAAATCAGCATTTGGAAATGCTAAAATAATTATCCCATAGTTTGAATTTAGCGAGAATCCAACACTTTTTTTTTTTCTGACAGAATGACAGTGTATTATAAATTCCAACAATTTATATTTTCAGGCCCCAGCTTCCCATGCCTGCCAGCCATGTCATAGCCTTGAGGAATTATGGCCGTTTAATCAGGGTTGAGCATTTCCATGCTCAACCTTCAAGCAGTGATGCTGTGCCCATGTTTTCACCAGTGATAGATGAATCCACTTACTCCACTGCTTCCTGCATGACAATACTTGAGAAGCCCCGTGAAAGTTCACATTTCTCAATATATCAAAGTTTAGCAGCACAATGACCTTTTAATATTTGTTTTCAACTGTTTATAACCAACAGTTCATTACCTTGCCTCCACGGACAGGAAGGAAGCCGGCCAATGCTTCCTTATGGGGCAGGTACTGCAGCTAGCCCTAGGCCTGGAAATCGGATTGTAAGGAATCCCATGAAGAAGAGTCTAGGAGATTGTGAGCCTCTTAAACGGCCCAGGCAATGAGAGGCAGGCAGAATTACAACAGCCTTATCTGTCTTTTAGTGAGGTGCTTAAAAGATGCATAAATCCCTTCTGCGACATTTTTTCTATGTAGTAGAGTTAATCATTTTTTATTTGAAATTGTCACTCAGCTACCCCACCCCTCCTGCCTTTGGTCACAGCCATTCAATATAACCCTCTGGGATAATCCAGAGGCCTCAACAGGCAAAGCATATTCTCCAATCCTTGGATTTGGACTCTATTCACGAATGTGCTTTCCTGCTCTGGTAAGTGGGATAGGATCATATATGAGTTCAGTGGGATATTCTTTTTGCCGCTCAAGCTCAAAGCCTAGAATGAAAAAAGAGAATACCAATTTTTTTTCATTTTGTTTTATTTGGGTTTGGCTTTGCTTTTGTTTGTTTGTTTGTTTGTTTCCCTCTATATCCTGATTAGTCCCTCTGGGTCTCAATATTCTAAAGTAGAAGAGAAGCACAAGTAGGTATACCGAGGTTAATTAATAATCACTAACATTCATGTGCCAGACACTACACGTTATTTCATTTAATCCATTCAATACTTTAAAGTAGCTAGCATGATCACTTTCATTTCACAGACGAGAAAACGTCAACATGAAGCATCTGAGCTTATCCATCCACATAATCAGAAAGGTACAGAGCAGGGATGTGACCCCTGGCACCCGATTTTAGAACCTGTCTCTTGATCACCACCTTATACAAGATTATACGAGTATTCCTCAACAAGATTTAGCAGCGACCTGCCTAAACCATCCACAAAATACTGCCCTACCTCAGGACCCACTCTGAGCTTGACAACCTTCCAAGAATGTCTGTTTGCAGTTTTAAGACAAGTGATCCCAAACAGGATATAGGCCCATGGCTATCTTACAATACCAGGTACCCTCTGAAATCCCGCAAAGGTAATTCCTATAGAAGAACTGGTTTTTTCACCTGTTTCTTTGGAAAAGACAGGGATGAATTGTGCATGCCCAGGATGGCATGTGGATTTCACCAGCCACAGGAACTCCATTGGCTGAATTTGGTTTCATGGAGGGATATACATGGGAACAAGTCGTGAGTCAATGTTAGGCCTTGCTGGGAAGTATTGTTAACTATGAATAATGACTGCTCTGGGTCCTGGAGGTATGAAAAGAGGCACAGGTGCTAGTTATTTGCCATCTCTGCCATAAATCCTTGGCATAGAATTAGAATGTCTCCTCAAGAGTTGAGTGAAGAAGGGAGATCTTGTAAGTTATCCTTGGATAATTTCTTTTCTTTTTCACCTCTTTCCATCATGTATTCTACTCTTTCTCTCTTTCTTACATCTACTTTATATTTACTTAAGTGTGGAAGGATAAGGATGAAAAAAAGGCCACCAGTAATACCTCCACATCCAACCAAGACTCTCGAAGAAGTCACTGGCAAACTTTTCCAATGTCATTCTCTCATGAGCGTGTGCTTTTAAACTCTAGTGGGCACAAGACTCACCTGGGGAGCTTATTTCAAATGCTGGCCCTGGGTGTTACCTCCCCAAGAAATTCTGATGAGAATCCTGAGGCAATACCACAGATCTGTATCCAGGAGACACTCCAAGTAACTCTGAGGAAGGGGGCCTTTGGGCCACAATTTGAGCAACACTGCCCTAATCCCAGGTAAGATTTCCCCATACCTGTAAGCTGGGACCTGAATTAATGCTGACTAGTTTTCTTCCCCGCTTCCAGTCCACTTAGTACCCTCCCAACAAAGTCACTGGGATATATTTTAATAGGATCCATGACCCTATGTTTCAAAATGAAATTGGAGAGTTCCTTCCTGGCTCAGTACCCCACTCTGCTCCCCATTCTGCCTGTCCCCTGGTTTATCCCTTTTATTATTTATCTACGTGGAGTTCCCTCCCCTTATCCCCACAGAATTGTGCATTATCCTGAGGATGGATTTGTGTCTTACTTTTCTTTGTATTACTTATAGTAAGCTCACAGAATGAGCATTCATCAATGTTCTTTAAAGGGAATAAAACAGATCAAGCCCTTCACTGATTCAATCGTCCTCATGAGCCAGTCCATTCATGGCCCAAGATGTCTACTTATCATGATTATTTGTGATGTTGATGAAGGTAACAGCAATAACCATTAACCGAGCTCCTTTATCAGATGCATAATACTATGTTGTGCTGAGTTTTACCTTTGTTCTTCATTTCACTCCTCATAGCAATCTAGTGAGGGTGTCTGAGGAGGCAGACAGGAGGAAAGTGGGCAGAGCCTTCATGTGCATGGTCTTTTCTCATCCCGTGGAAAACAATGACTGCTGAACCCACAACCAATCAAACCACATCCTCTGGACCTGCTGAGCGTAGACTTGGCTCTTGGGCATTAATCATTTCCATACGTGAATGAGGAGCTTGTGTGGAAAGGTAGTTACGTTAAAAAGCAGGCACACACACTCAATCCTGCTTCCCCCACATACGCACACAAGTGTGGAACTTGTTAAGACACAAGGGTGTCTTTCAATTTATTCTTTTTTTAAAGACTGATGTGGATGTAAGGGTTACAGTTTTCCTGCCTGTCCAAGGAGAGTGATGGCTCTGCTCTCTAAGAACTTAACTCCCAGGTTTAATTATTATGCGAGTGTACCAGTGTACTAAGCATGTAGGCCAAAAGCAATTTAAAGTCTATGCTGCATTGACTTTCAAATTATTTCATTCCTAATTCAGACACATGCTTTTGTTAAGGCATTTATCACTTTTACATAATCAACCAGATTGTCCCATGGCTATCATCCCTCAAAAGCCCTAGGCCCACCAAGTCCACAACAGTAGCAATAACTGACATTTCATACCCTCCTATGTGGAATCAGGCTCAGAGGCCCCTCCCCAAGTGCCTCACTGCATCTTTCAATGTAGCTCTTACTCACAGGAAATGTATCAAGCACTGCAGAGCTTGTCAGCAAGGCTGTTTGTTCTTAATTACCAAACCATTGTGGTGCTCTTGGAAAGGTGGGCACTGTTTGTTTCACGGACACACTCTGAATTCCTTGAAAATAATCAAAGGGCTTTTGTCAGATCAATAAATCAGACCCATTACTTTCTCAAACGGGTCAGAGTCTTCACAAAAATTAACAAATACGAGTATTCTATAGTCTCAGAACATGCAAAATTAACAGATCACCAGAGAACCCTGAAGTCATACCTAATGTTGATAACCTATACCTTGCAAACCTAAGTCCAGTGATAAATCTACCAACAGCCTCCAAGGACCAATAGTCCTCCACCATCCAGACCGCCAAACTGCAAGGAAGAATGTTCCCACCATGCATGTCACATATTAAATCTGCACACTTTCGGAACAGAGTCAGAGATAAAGAAAGAAAAATACTAGGAAAATAAGTGAAATTAGGAGGCATCCCAAAGGGGTCCAGGCTAATGTGAAGGATGTTTCTGATTATATTGATGACTTATGTTTCTTTTCATCAAAGAAATTTTAGATCATAGGAGAGCACCATAGCTTTATAACAAAAGATGTGTGTCAGTGGTACTAAAGGAAACAGGTTGATCCTTTACTATCAAAAAGGGGACTATGATCCCTGATAACAGCATTTTCTTGAGCACCAGTCACAAAAGTATACATGACACTGTTTGGTACACCTGTAAAGTAGCATGTTCATTATCATGGATAACTTTTTAACTTAGAGCTTAAATAAGAAATTTGATCTCTGAAAATTGTAATGTTTTTACCTGACCTTCTAAACAAAACGAACCCCACAAAAAGATTTAATTTTGGCTTACTATACAGATCAATAAACATTAATTCTATATTTCAACTATTTTACTAAAATGGGTGTTTGCTTTTATTAGATGAAAGAGATGATACTCATATATACCCCCCTACGTTGCACCTTCTCTCTCCAACTCTCTCATCCCTGAGGATGGGAGGGAACCTGTTCAATCACAGTCAACAGCTGAAGAAAAATCTGTGGTTTGCATCCTAATTTGGGATGACCCTCTCTGTTCTAATTTGGAAGCAACCGTTACTTAGTGCTACCAAGGAAACCCACATCCCTCTTCTCACTGCATTATACCCTGGGTAGCTGGAAAAAAAATCATCAATAAGTATACTCAGGTTTAAGCCAACCAATAAAAATAAAAGAAAGAAAAGGCATGAGAGGTAGAATATGTGATTTAAGGCCAGCATGGATAACAAAAGGGAGAGTTTTATGTGGTGTTAACGGAAGCTTGGCCAGTTCCTACCTGCTAATGAATAATATTCTGACAAGCTGAGAGCTAAATATTTGGGTGAGGTGTGGAGATCCCAGGAATCCTGAAACTAATTAAGATATAAATATGGAGGATCCTGAAAAACAAAAGGATAGACTGGGAGAGATAAATGCCCCATGACATGGCTATGCAATGAATAGTCTTCAGTGACATAGGGCATCCAAAAGGAAATGGGTTCCCGGAAGACATGAAAGAAATTTAAAGAGTGTTGGTGGGAACTAAGAAAGAGAAATTTGTAATTTTGGCTATTTGTAGCTTCCGATCTTTATATTGGCCTATTTATATCAAGGAAAAGAGAATAAGTCAGGTAGATGGGAGGAAAAAATAAAAGTGATTTTCAATGGCTTGGGAGGGGGGTAAGGTGGGGCACAGCGGAAGGATTGTTTCTGGCCACTCCTGAGACAGCAAATGAGACAAGAAGTCCCATGAGTGTTAATAAAGCCTGGAGTGCAGCGTGTGGACGATGAGTGTGCTCATGGTCAGAGCCTTGCTTTTGTGTTCCATCTGAAACCAATCAGTGAGCGAAAATGCAGAAAGCTCTCTTGGCATCTATTCCACATTGATAGTGGGGGAAGGGAAGAGGATTTATACATGGAGACCCCCATTAACACTAATGAAAAGTAGGCGGGTAAATCCCATGTGCATGAGGAGCAAACACTGCTCTTTGTGTGGGGGTAATTAAGAGCTAAAGCAAGCTTGCAGTTACTCAGAACTGCACGCATGCTGATGGTGAAAGCCCCTTCCCAGCAGCACTGCAATTGCTTTCTTCAGTTTCAATGGCTGGAACCTAACAGTTGTTAACCACTTCTCGCCCTAGTTCCCCCATAAAGGAATGAAAGGGAATGATGTATTGGAAATAATATTATTTGACACTACTGGCAGAGGGGCTTTCAAGAAGAAAGCACAGGCAAATGAGGGGAGAAACTCAAAAGGAATCTCAAATTAAGTAGAATAGAACAGTAAGTGAATCAAGGGAAATCACCCCACACTCCTAATGTCCTTGCCAGCACCCAGTCCTCTGAAACTATGGCAAAAAGAGAAGCCACATATGGACCAAGAATATTAAATACTAGTGAGTATGGTCCCAAGCAATAAATCCAGGACAAAAATGCTCTAATGACTGCAGGAACGAAGAGGTAAAAGCAAGAGTGACCAAATCATCCCCTTATTACCCCTCTGTTCGAGGCCTGGCAAGATATTTCTATACATTCATTCTGATTTCCAGAAATACCTGAAGGCAATAAAAGTACCTATCTCTTCCCAGGACATGTCTGAGCCTCTAATCCAACCCTTGAGCTTAACTCAACAGGTTGGACATATTTAAGCAAACAACACAATGAAATTCTACAGACATGAAATGCATGCAAACCCTGTTATTTATTAATTTCACTGATACAGTATGGGACAGTTCTGACTGAGACAGGTTATGAGGGTATGGTTTTATTTGCTGCAAATTCAATAAGAATTCAGAGCATATTCACCTTTGATTACTCCAACTACCGGACCTCAACCTATCTTACAATATAATCTCAACATAAGGACTGACTAACTACATAAATAAATGAGGTTGTTTGATAAGCTAATTCACAACTGAACTGCCTTCTTATCTTGAGAAGAATCAGTCTGCTCTATGCTTCTCAGTTCACAACTACAGTAGGCGTTTCCATTCTAAGCAACAAAATTTCATTTGATAAAGAATGGCTCCCGGAAGGCGAGATGTCTATGAACAGATACCGTATCCAGTTGAAGGAACTGAGGAAAAATGTCTAGAGTAGAACACACTTAAGACAAACAATACAGAAGTTTTTCTATATTGAAGGGCTGCCATAGAGAACAAAGACTTTCTGTGGATGAGGTAGTTACCTTGTTAGAATAGTTTCAGCTGCTCCAACCGAGACCCAAAGTGACAGAATATGAACTAAGCGTTTCAGGGCTGATATGGCACCTTCAAGGTCTGGGGGATCCAGGGTGTTTTTATCTTGCTTCCCCATATGCCTCAGAATGTCTCTATTTCTTGGTCTATAGTTACTGCTCCAGCTCCCACCTTCACACCTACTCTCCAGTCAGTAAAATGCAAGGAAACAGGGAATGAAAAGAACACTCATTCTTTTTTAAGAGTAAGACCTTAAAGTTTCAAGCATTTCCACTCACTTCCATTGGCCAAAATTTAGATAAATGACCATAAAAAACTGCAAGGAAAGAGGAGAAATGAAGATTTAGGTCTCTATTACTGTAGAAAAAGAGCCTAGATAATAGGAGGAAACTGGCTATTTCTTCCATAGTCACATGTTCAGTATGACCATGGATCATTAGTTGGAAGTTTATGGGGATGATTTCAAGTAGGTAGACAGGTCACTTAATATCTCTACTTTGCCTAATTTTGAGAAAGGATTTCTAGCAATTGGACATAGTAAGTTATGTAAAATAAAATACGTATGTTCCATCTAAAAGCATATTATATACATAATGTATATAACATAAATATTGCACTGTATGTAAATATATAGAACATGTAACATTTATCTATATATTATGCACGTTAAGTACATGATAATCACAATAGTGAAAAAAACAAAAAATCTCTTGGTTCTTTCTTCTGTGTTTCCACCTATGTAATCTGATACCACAAAAGTCCTGCTCAGACATAAACCCTCTCCTTCCTGATTTGGAGAAACTACTCTCTTAGTCCTGGCAGGAAGACCTATGTCCCTTACATCCCTCTTCTCACTGCATTACACCAGGTTGCATGGAAAAAAACTCACCAGTAAGTGTACTAAAATAGTTTAGGTCTAACAGAATAGCTAAAAGATTATTATCATCAATAAAATGAAATACTAAAGATGCTCCCTCTCTCTCTATCTTGCAGGTTGATGGAAGGAGGAGCAGAACTGTTGTGGTATCATATTAGTTAAGTGTAAACATAAAAGGAAGAGCCAAGAGATTTTCATATGCTATATTTAATATATTCACATATAGTATATTCATTATGTTATTACATATCTCATGTATGAAATACACTTTTATTTTATACATAACACATACATATTAATATTATTAATATTTAATAATGTAGGTGTTATTTCAAATACACCACCTTCTGAAATATATCCAAAGTAGAACAGATCGATGAGTTCATCCAATAAGCACATGAGAACATGCTAAACAACATTACTTATCAGGAAGTGTATATGAAAACCATAATGAGATACCATTTTATATTCACTAGGATGGCTATAATATGAGAGAATAACAATAAGTGTTGATGAAAAAAGGAGAAATTGAAACACTCATACATTGTTGGTGGGAATGTAAAATGGTGCAACCACTTTTGAAAACAGTATGGTGGCTCCTCAGAAGGTTTAATACAGAGTTACCATGTGATCAAGAAATAGATATGTATCTACTCCTTGGTATCTACCCAAAAGAAATACAAATTTAATGTCTACACAAATACTTGAACATGAATATTCACAGGAATATTGTTCATAAGAGTTAAAAACTGGAAACAACTCAAATGCCCAATTGATTATACAACCAACTAATGTATTGTAATGAAATGTGACGTATTCATAACATGAAATATTTAGTGATAAAAACATAAAGAAGTACTAATACATGCTAAACATGATGAACCTTGAAAGTATAATGCTGAATAAACTAATCACAAAAGACTACATGTTTTATGATTCCATTTATATGAAATATCCAGGGAAATAAAATCTATAGAGACAGTAGACGAGTGTTTGCTTTAGGCTGTGGAGGAGTCAGAGGGAAATGGAGTGAATGAAACTGTTCTAAAATGGATTATGGTGATGTGTGCACAAGTCACTGAATATACCAAAACCTACTGAATTTTACACTTTTGAAGAATAGATGCTTGGAATGTGAACTTATTTCAATAAAACTATTTTTTTTTTTAAAGATTTTATTTATTTATTCGACAGAGACAGAGACAGCCAGCGAGAGAGGGAACACAAGCAGGGGGAGTGGGAGAGGAAGAAGCAGGCTCACAGCAGAAGAGCCTGATGTGGGGCTTGATCCCATAACGCCGGGATCACGCCCTGAGCCGAAGGCAGACGCTCAACCGCTGTGCCACCCAGGCGCCCCTCAATAAAACTATTTTTATGGGCGCCTGGGTGGCACAGCGGTTAAGCGTCTGCCTTTGGCTCAGGGCGTGGTCCCGACATTATGGGATCGAGCCCCACATCAGGCTCCTCCTCTATGAGCCTGCTTCTTCCTCTCCCACTCCCCCTGCTTGTGTTCCCTCTCTCGCTGGCTGTCTCTATCTTTGTCAAATAAATAAATAAAATCTTTAAAAAAATAAAATAAAATAAAACTATTTTTAGTAAAAAGTAAATGAAAATGCTAATGTCCTATAGCAGGCAACTTAAGCTTATGGTCTGAAACAGTGTAGACTATATCTGAACCCTGCATGCAGATAAATATTTTTAATTAATTAGCTTATACATACAAACCATCTGCTTATAAAAAATATGAGATTTGGCTGAAACATGGAAAATCTGAGTTCACTTGCCACAGATTGACACTTAAAATGAAACATGTATACAGGTGTGTGGGTATGTGGGGTGTATGGGATAAGAAATATATAGAAAAAGTATACTATCCCCAGCTTCTATTTATTTATCTATTCAATTATAATAAAACCAGCCATTTGGGGGGACATTTACCAAGAAGTACACAAAAGGTTTCAACTATATTATCCCATTTCACCTTCACAGAATCTCATGAGACTACAAGATTCGAAGACTAAAGAAGTTATATTTCTTGCACAAAGTTCTTTAGGTAGCAGATTATACAGCTGGGGCTTGAGCCCAGATTCACTGAGGTTTTTTATTTGTTTTTCTTGTTTTCAGATTCTCTGAGTTTAAATTTTGATCAGCCTGAAATATGACCTCATCCAACTTCCATTTTGCAGAGTGGCCAGTAGTATGTATATGTATATGTATATGTATATGTATATGTATATGTATATGTATATGTATATGTATATGTATACGTATATGTTATGTATATTACCTCCCCCTGTACCTGGCCCCTACATCAATATCCTGCACCACAGTGGTACATTTGTTGTTATCAATGAACCAACATCATCATTATCAACCAATGTCCACAGTTTAGAGTCATTCTTTGTATTGCATATCCTCTGAATAGTGGCAAATATGTAAAGACATGAAACTACCATTATACAAAATGGCTTTACTATTCTAAAAATCATCTGTGCTCCACCCTATTCATCCCTCCTTCTCTCCCACCCAACCCATGGAAACCACTGAACTTTTTACTGTCTCCATAGTTTGCCGTATCCAGAATCTCATAATTGGAATCATACAATATGTAGCCTTTTCCAATTGGTTGTTTTCACCTAGCAATATACATTTAAGGTTCTTCCATGCCTTGATAGTTGGTTGTTTTTTTTTTTGGTAGTGCTGAATAATATTTCATCATCAGGATACATCACTATTTATCCATTCACCTACTGATGGACATCTTGGTTACTTCCAAGTTTTGACAATTGTGAATAAAGCTGTTATAAATATCTGTGTGCAGGTTTTGGTAGGGACATGCATTTTCACTTATTTGAGTAGATACCAAGGAATATGATTACTACATTGTATGTAGTATGTTTAGTTTTATAGGAATCTGCCAAACTATCTTCCAAAGAGGATCTACCACTTTACATCCCCCACAGGTGATGAATGAGCCTTTCTGCAGCTCCATTTCCTCACCAGCAACTGGCATTGTTAGTGCTTTGAATTTTCACCGTTCTAATGGTGTTTAGTAGTTTCTCATTGTTGTTTTAATTTGAAATTTCCAATGGCATATGACAGTGAGTATCTTTTCAAATGCTTATTTGCCTTTTGTATCTTCTTTGGTGAGATGATTGTACAGATATTTTGCTCATTTTTAATTGGGTTGTTTGTTTTTTCCAAAGACTTTTTATATTTAAATGAGAAGCACAATTTGTTAGACTCTTCTTTGACTCATGAGATCTTGGATTAGACAAGAGACTTAAGAATATTCATTCCTGTAAAAAAAATTAGACCATTTACAATTTTTTAATATATTGCTTATATGGATTGACAAGGTGGCAAATAGAAACTATAATTATTTATTTATTTATTTATTTATTTATTTATTTATTTATTTATTTATTTATTTATCTGGGCAAACTCCCAGACTTAACAGAGTAGCAGATTTAAAGGTGGGCTAATTATCATAAACTTGCCTTATCAAAATAACTTTGTCATGAGGAATTAATTAAATTTAAGCTGTGATCAACACAAAAATATAGTGTCACTTTAATTTATAGTGTCCCAGAGGACTTTTCTACTCTCAAGATGAGCTCTTAAGGGCTCAGAATACACCCCTTCTCTTTGGACATATTAAGCCATATTAAAACCATATTAAAAAGTCTATGCAATTATCTGCTCTGTTCCAAGGACTTCATGTAGGTCTTATCTTTCTTCCCTGTCCTGAACATTCATAGTAATTAATTTTTGAAGCAGCCCATTTTGCACTATTTGGATAAACTTCAGGGAATTTACCTCAACAACACTGATATGGAAGCCTTTCATAGTATTTGGCCATTTTTAATTGTTTCTAGCACATTCCATGAGAAACTCAGCTCTGAATCATGCCCAGCTTAAATTTTAGGACATGGGTACCACTGCTGGGTCCAGCAGCTTCCAGTTCCTGATTAAGAATAAAGCAGTGAAGGGGCGCCTGGGTGGCGCAGTCATTAAGCGTCTGCCTTCGGCTCAGGGCGTGATCCCAGCATTCTGAGATCAAGCCCCACATCAGGCTCCTCTTCTGGGAGCCTGCTTCTTCCTCTCCCACTCCCCTGCTTGTGTTCCCTCCCTTGCTGGCTGTCTCTCTCTCTTCAAATAAATAAAAATAAAATCTTTTAAAAAAAAAAGAATAAGGCAGTGAAGAATCTGAATCATGGGCAATACTATTCATGCTATGAACTTTTTTCTTTTTTTAAGATTTTATTTTTAAGTAATTTCTACCTCCAACGTGGGGCTCAAACTTACAGCCCCAAGATCAAGAGCCGCATGCTCTACTAACTGAACCAGCCAGGTACCCCCATGCTGTTAATTATTGATAATCAGAGTTCATTTTCAGAGAATACGTAATCTTTCTATGAACTCCTAAAGTTGAGTCGCCATTAGTAACAGAGAGTCAGAGTTTAGGTCTGGTCTAGTCACCATTAATAACAGAGAGTCAGAGTTTAGGTCTGGTCTGATGGGAAGCATTCACTACTTTTAGAATTATTCTGGTATTTAAATCCTAGTATTATCATTGACTTGATTAAAACTGACCCAAGATTAATGCTAGATCTATAACTGTTACTGTTATGAACATACATTTAGTGTCTCTCATGGGTCCATTCATGATTTCCTGCAGGAAACTCAAACTTTTTAATAACTAAAAAGCTGTACTCTATCCTTATTATCAACAAAGATTCATGTTCTTGTACCTATATTAAAAGTGCCGTAACTCAGCCAACAATGAAAGCACTTGTCTATCCCCACTGGTGCAGTGTGAAGTAGGGTCCCACACTGGAGCCTTTGCTCATTCGCCCCCTGGTGGCAACAAAAGGCTGAATCATTACCATCTGCCAGATAATACTTTCTACTACTCAAAATTCATAAAGTTAGATATAAAAAGCCTGGATGTCCAAAATTTTGGTAGTATTTGTCCTAATACAAAGCAAAATGTATCAAGCATAAGACAATAATTCTTGCTTCTTACCTACCTCTGATTTAAGGGACTCTAGTACAGAAATGTTTAGGGTATCTCCTGAACATTGGTTCTAATTTTCCTGTTACTATTTCCTGAAGTTTCCATCCTTTTTTCTTTACTGATGTTAACCACTCTTGTCTTTAAATTTGGTTGAAACCTTTAGTATTTGTATTTTTTTCCCATAGCTGCAGTTTCCCAAGCACTGCTTTCTCAGATAAAATTGCATAGTACAGAAAGTACTTATTCAAAACACGGTATTGGAAACAAGCGAGAAACTTCTTTAATGACATATATTTTACGAAAGGTTTGATGTGTTACCTTTATGTCTTCCAGATATTTCACAATCAGACACTCCTAATACTACCTTGGTTTTTCCTACATCTGTTCTGAGCAACCTGTCTCCCTAAATGCTTCTGTTAGCTCTCCTGACATAAACTTCTGTTGTTAATTATTGGAGAAAATATTAAAAATCATCATAGATCTTGGTGATCCTGTTATTAGGCAAATCTCTGGCCAGCTTCCGTCATCACGATTTCATTCACATTTCAACAGATTACTTTTGTGTCTGCCATACCAGCTCATTTGAGGTCTATTTCTTGAATCGGTATCAATCATTTAAATGTAGTGTTGTCCTGTGGGATTCAAATTAGTCCAAATGGTAATTGAGCTGCTCTATTCCCAGAATTTGGTACCCACAATTTTGCCTTTCCTCGTCAGAGCAGAGACATAGCAATATCAGTGATAAAGAGCAATGACTATCCATGCAGGCAGTTATAGGCCAATAGTGGTAAAGTGATACTATATTTTCACAAACGTTTTCCAATAACTACTTGCTGGCTTATCAAGTTAGGCAATAATTACTGGTAACAGAAAGCATGCTTGGATTCAAACCTTTATTAAATAAGAATTTGTTTTCCCTTCTCCCTTTATACTTAAACAAATTATTCTATTTATTTCTACTTAAATATTTCTTTTGTTCTGGACTCCCTTTTAGAGACACATGAACATTTACTAACAGACAAACCATAGCAATTTTTTTCTTTATATTGAAACTGCCTGAAA
Source organism: Ursus americanus (assembly GCF_024610735.1). NCBI lineage: Eukaryota > Metazoa > Chordata > Mammalia > Carnivora > Ursidae > Ursus > Ursus americanus. The sequence goes on along the minus strand of NC_142152.1, from coordinate 29,179,278 downwards.
AAAAAATTTCACATTGAAAAGAAAGGCCATAACTATTGATAAGGAAAAGATACATTCACAAAAATAATTTTGCGTATGGAACTTACTGTATCACGAGCATTTAGAAATTTTCTGAGAATTGTCTGGTCCCTGTCTTCATGCACGTGGAAAAAGGAATACGTAAGCAATTGCCTAGTGTTGCTGTAGTAAATTCCTCTGTCCCTCATGACCAACAGTAACAATCACTTGATGGCATTGTGATGGTGACACGAGTTATAAGTTGTCCCATAACAAAATAATGTGAGCACAGTCCCAGAGACTACCATTTTTCCACAATCTTGTGTTTGCTAAAGTTGTAACATTTAATGGGCTGCTGTCCTGAGTTTTACAGCAGTATTCTAATTAACTCACATTTCCCCAGTGATTCTATCATGACAGGTAGAAGTCAGATTTCAGGTACTAATACCCAGCTCTGCGGCCAGAGGTTGATAAATCTAGACTATGCATCAAAACTTTAGTCCACTAGTCATGCAACTACGAAGATGCTAAGGCAGGTGTGAAAGGACGTGAGATTTCTTGCCTGCTCAGCTACCGCCATGTTCTATGGCACAGGGTTTCCTTTCCCATTCCTTGGGGAAATAAATGAACTGATTTGAATCAATTGGACTTTTAGAGCTAGGAGAGACCTCATAATAATTTAATTTATGCTTCTCATTAGAAGGCAGGCTTATGTAATGGATATTGGGAAAATTAAATGAGATAGTATATATAAAATGCTCAGAATAATGCAGACCCAGTGTAAACTCTCTGTAAAAAAAGATGTTTTTTGTTTTGTTTTGTTTTATAGATGAGGAACCAGGTCCAGATATTTTAGTGTTTTCAGAAGGTCGTGCAAGTTAGTTATCAAAATCACCAAACGCAGAACTCAGAGTTCCTGTCATCAAAGAATGTTCTTTCCACCACACTGTGAAATGATACAGAGACTCTTCCACTTAGTTTCATGTCTAATAAAACAAAAATACTTCTTGAAAAAGCTATTGGTATAGATTCCTTTGAATTTTATTAGCTTAATACAGTTAGAATGAATCCAATTAGTCTGATAAGTCATTTGATCATTAGACTAAAAATTAAATCTTACAGACTTCAGATTCCATCATTATAAATGCCCATATTTCAGCTTTCCCACGTATTTTAAAGAAATTACGTATCCTTATTGCTAAAGCAAACATTTTATTGATTATAATTACTTAAAACATTTATTTAGTATATATTTAAATAAACTAATCAGCCAGTATTTCAGAACCCACAATGCACACTTATTAATCATTCTCTGGATATTTACTGAGTGCATATTATATGCTCTACTTGGCCCCCCAGGCACCATAAGAGCTGGAAGATTCTCTCTTATTAAATTAGGGGGATTTGGTATCTAAGGCAAAATGAGTAGATAATCAATTGATAAAGGGTGGGGTTCAAAATAGTTTCTGGGTTCAAAAACAACATTCAAAACCACCATTTGTACTTACAACTAAAATCTCTACTTTTGGCCATCTCCATAATCATCCCTGAATCTTCATCCAAATAATTCACATAGTACCCCGTGCTTGGTAAGACACACAAGGTGAGTGGATCATTTTCACAATAAAAGCCCCAACTCAATACTAAAATCACAGCACCCTATGGTTGTTTGGAAGACAAGAGCGGATTTCCTATAATCCTCCTTTTAACATCCGTATGATACCTCTAACAAAACCTGGAATATTCTATACAACAAGCCATAGACACTGCCCATACCTGTCTCTGGGCCCCTCAGCTCACCTCTAATCTGATTATACTGTCCCATAATTTATCTCTAACTTTTCTAATCCAGTTGTTAGCATAGCGATGGTGCTACCTCAGGCACTACCAAGAAGCCATCGCTTAGTATACAATAAATTACCTCCAACATAAATAGGCTAATGTGATAACTACTTGTTAGGTACATTTTACTCCAACACTCACTGTGACATGGCTCACCAGTTCTCTCTGATCTCACAGTCCACTAATCTCTCAATTGCTCACACTCTTCCAGCCTCACAGATTTTCTCATGTTTCTTGACCACACCAGGCGCAAGGACCTGTGCACGTTCCTGCCTTTTTTCTTTCTTACCTGCTTGGAACTTCTTGCCATATATCTATGTGGCTACATCTTCAGACCTGTTTATATGTCACCTTATAAAATCTTTCCTGATGACCCTTTCTGAAAGTATACCTCCACCATTCCTGCATTACCACCCCTTCTCTGCTTCGTTCTTCAGAGCACTTACTTGCAACTAACATATTCCATATTTTACTTACGTCTTTCATTAATTGATCAATTTGTTTATTTGTCATCCCCCATACACCTTATGCCCAGAGAGTAAATCCCGGGAGGTGGAAGCTTTTCTGCTTCTATCACTGCTAAACCCTAAAAAGAAAGTATATGGCACATACTAGACTTTCAATACATTTTTAAAAGAAATGTCTCTCCCTCTAGGTTTCTCTTATTTCCATATTATTTTTTCATCGGTTGAGATTCAGATCAGCAGATGAAACTTCCTGTTGACTCCAACTTGTAAGTAAACTTCTCTAATCACTAAAACACTCTCAATCCCACTCCCATTTATCATGCTCAGATCCAAGGTTGCCAATAATGTGAAAAGAGGAACTACAATATTTTCATGCTTAGCATAACTCAGGCTCAAGAGATATTATCTTTCATGTGTCCTATCTATCTATCTATCATCTATCTATCATCTATCTATCTAACCATCATCAGTTCCTGGGCCCCTTCCCCCACCGCACCCCAAAACACACACATCAGGATTGAGATTTGTGGGAGTGGGCATCTAGCTTGTTTTGTTTACCAATGAATGTCCAGTAAAGTGCATAGATGTGTTCTCTTTTTAAGGGACATGGCTGATTTCTCCAGAATCTAGAAAGAGGTATGCATAGGCTCTAGGAGGTAAGATTCTGGGACTAGATCTGTCATTTTGTGCCATTACCTCTCTACAAATTCTATGCTCTGAACAAGTTGACCTTTTCAGAACATAATCCATAATTTTCACTCTGGTGATTTTGCTTATGCCATTCTGCTTTCCTGCAGAATTACAGCCTGACCTTGTAGTAGCTTATGACAGTATTTCATATACTTGCTAATCATCCCTCCAACATGGGTCTTTTTTTTAAAAAATCACCTCCTCATTTAGCATCACAGTGGCCTTTTTGCAATTAAAAGGAGTAGTGCTTAGGAGACTCAATGCTTTAACAGGGGATGTGGAGGTGGTGTTGGTACAAAAGTAGGAAAAATACATATGGAACAGCAAAGAAAACATGCGCCCTGTTCATTAACTGATCTCAAGGAGTTTACAGTCTATCACTGCAATCTGATATGTGCATGTTTATAAGACCAACTGATATATAAACAATATATGTCAAACTGATAACTTCTAAATAGCACGGTCAGCAAATAAATGTATTCATAGAGGGAACAGGAGCCAGGTGGTGGCTCCTTCTCACATAGTGGAGGGTAGATAACTCTTGGAATACAAGTCAGGGTTCCTCCCAACAAACTATGCCTTGATTCTCTCATTTTAGTTTTCTTCCTGCTTTTATTGCACATTATAAGGATGTTCCAGATTTAAAAAAAAAAAATTATAATTTCCCCAGCAACCTGAATGCGTTGTCTTTCTCCAGAACTGATTCTCTTCTGAAAGCCTGCAAGTTTCTGCTTTATAGTCCTACAGAAAGATAGGGACTCCAGGAATCTAGCAAAGATTTCATACTGGCCCACCATGCAGACTGTTTACACTACATGATTCCAAATAACAGAATTCCTTGATGCATATGACCAAAAAAGATGAAGAGAAGAGTTCAAAAGGCTGGAAGGATATAGATATCCTTGGTTCTACCCTGAACAGAATAACCAAATATAAGGTGCAGGAAAAAGCATGAGGTGGCTTTAAAAACAGAATACATTTACATATGTTCTGTTTTGGTAGGGAGGCCCAGTAGCTTAATCCATGGCTCCATTATCATTCACAACTGTGTGTATAATATGAAATGTTCACTTAATTATGTAGACGTGTATCTACCTCACTCTGTGAAGGATGAAAAGATCACGCACTAACATACAATTTGGGCACATACATCCACAACCATAGTCAGACCTGACGCACAGATACTACTTATATGATTCCCATTGTGTATGATTTCATCCTCCTCTGAGCTCTCTACATACACTAGTTTAAAATTTCTTCCTGAGCAGGACAGTGTTTTACACTCCTTTGAGTTCTTCACGGAACTTAGAAGCTTTGGTAGGTAGAATATACCTCCACAAACAGATGTTGGATCAGGGAGCAAGCTGAGTAAGCAGAAGGCGAAAGTAAGGGAGGAAAGAAAGCCTTTGGAATTTGACATTCACAACTGTGTTTGCCAATTTTTCCTGTGCCTTGTAGCTTTATTCAGAACGGGTCAGTGAATGATTTTCAGACTCTGCTTTTCCTTTCCAATTAAATCTCTTATTTTTCATTTACATTAGAGACATGTTACTCTCTCAATGCGTACCATGATGAAAGTACGAGGATAAGATACATCTGAAGAGAAGAATTCAGAGAAAGTAAAATTCGGATCACATACATTCGCGGAGTACAACAGGCACTTTTGACAAACCAGTATTTTTCAAGTTCAGTGCAGGAGTCCTTGGGCTGTTGATCATACAATGAAATCCTCTACCCTAGAGGAATGTTATATTGTACACATATGTAATACCCTCAAAGGGCTTCAGCCAAGTGACACTTCTAATATAAGCCACAGGCAACATTTAGCAATGTGTGTGGAATTGCTTTGTGTCTAGAATTTCAGGAAAATCAAATGAGTTAACGTTCTTTGACCATAGAAATCTCATCAGTTTTGCTTTTTGCTATTTCTCCACTCCATTTTTCAATTAAATACAATTCAAGGCTGAACTAAAGTAGCCAGCAGTCATTCAGGACTTCGAAGTTTCTTAGAAACCCTTAGGAAAGACATGAACCCAGGATAATTTGACACCATACTAGTATGTTTAGAGACAGCTCCTACTTTCTCCTTTCAATTTATTATCTGCCATAATAAACAGTTTTGCTCTATAGCAAACAAATCCAGACCAGGGAAAGAGAAGAGTTCTAAGAGAATCAAGCTGAATTAACTTTCATGCAAGACTAGTTCTTCAAGTTCTTCAAGATTTCCATTTGCATGTGGATGGCACCCTGAGGATGAGTTCAGAGACATGTCTCATTCTAAAATGCATCTATGGGCAACTGGTGTAGCAAGTAGTATCTTCTAAATGACAGGATCACACCCAAATTGTATGGACTAGAGGTCAGTTGCTTTTACAGCAGGTTTGTAAAATTAAAAAGACACTAGCCATTTAGCTTTGATCCATAATTTCAGTTTCACAAGAATGAAGATTGAAGAGCTGTAAGACCTAATAAGAATAAAATAACTTCATGAGTTTATTTTTGGCATTAAGTGAAAACAGATTTTGGTTTTGTTTAAAGCTTTCAGCACCATCCCAGAAACCCATGGGTTTTGTGTTTATGCTAAACATTAGAAAATTAAAATTTAAAAATAATAAAGTAAAAGACTAACTACACTGAAAAAGCCCTGAGTGTTTTTATTGATCAAACTAAATGAAATGCAAAGAGTCGGCACGAAGAAGGATAAAAAGCAAATGGATTATTTGATTCTGTTCAGTTTTGAGGAACCTAAACAGCAGTTGGCATCACAGTGATAAGATAAGACAAGCTTCCTACAAGATCCTTAGCAGAGCATACATCCTCTAAGGTCATGGATCACAAATATTGGTTCCCATTTCTAGAACCCTAAAAGAATTGCAAACAGGAAGAAATGTGCAACAAAATAATAAATTGTGTTTAAGCTATTTAGAAATTAAGTATTCTTGGGGTGCCTGGGTGGCACAGCGGTTAAGCGTCTGCCTTCGGCTCAGGGCGTGATCCCGGCGTTATGGGATCGAGCCCCACATCAGGCTCCTCCGCTATGAGCCTGCTTCTTCCTCTCCCATTCCCCCTGCTTGTGTTCCCTCTCTCGCTGGCTGTCTCTATCTCTGTCAAATAAATAAATAAAATCTTTAAAAAAAAAAAAAGAAATTAAGTATTCTTGAAAACATTAGTAAGTTTATAGTTATAGCTGTTTTTGCATTAATTGTATAATGCAATCAAAAGAATTATTTAGGGAACATTAACTCTTATCCAATAGCTGGGAAATCAAAATATATATTCAGTTGGTTTCAGCACATGCACGAAATGGCTGGTGAAAGAATTTTTTTTCTTTTAAGCAAAGTTAACTGTTTGAATCTACAAGAATAAAATACAGTATTCAAAATGCAGCGAATTTTCAGTTATGTGCATTAAGATAATATACTGTTTATAAAACAGTTTCACCTTCTTTTCCTGATCCCCAGCCAGATTGTGTTTAGGAAATAGAAATATTTTAATATAAGCCTAAGCAAAATGCTATTAAGAAGTTAAACCACCTGAGAAATGCATTTAAAACAAAATATTTTTAAAAATTTCTGCAATGGTTATTAACAAATTGAAACCATTGCTGCTTCCTCCCTTCATTAGCACAAACCATTGAAATTTGACCCTATTATGTAGTTTTAGATGTGTAAAAACTTTGCATTATGTCTTCACATGACATCTTCAACCTAACTGAGGTCATCCTACCCTTGATACTTGTACAAAACCGACTTGAGTACGTTAACCCATATCCCTTGTCACACCCGAAGTCCTTCACAAAATACTTTATGATCCGCTGTTTTCCTGCATTTCTCTTTGCTCTACTCCACGTCCAGCCTTTTGTGCAACTCAGCCCTACTCTTTGATATTCTCCAAAAGCAAAAATTTTGTGTGTTTAACAGCCTTGTTTAAGGTTTACAGTCATATCAACGTATGTAATCACAAAACCCAAACAAATTAAAATTAAATAACAACTATCTTGATTCTGAAATGGCTTTGGCCACCTATCTAATTGGCTTGGCCTCTTCTCCTTGAGACTCCTACCTCTGCTCCTCCTTCCTTCATTTCACTCAGCCACCTAGCTTTCTTGCTTAAGCTTCTGAGTCTACCTTTACCATTCCACTGTGCTTTGGATAAAACTCATTTTTTCAGTCTGAGGACTTAACAATACTGAAGAATGAGCCTTTTCTTTCTAATACTCACCAATCTGTTTGCACAAAATAATATCAAATTATTTTCCAATGAAAGAAATTTGCCACCTCCTGCCCTCCTATTAAGAGGCAGAAAATGTCACAGGGAGTTTTAAATGAAAATGAATTGCATTCTGTTTCAGATATATTCAAAGACGATTGAAGAGCATTTAGAATTTGTAGGATTGGTTGCAGTCTACGAAGACAGCTGACAGCATTCAGAGCATAAGGAAATATGTTGGATCAGAGTCTTTTATCCCACTGATACACTACTAATTTTACCACAAAGTCTCCTACTTGTGATCAGAAATCCCCCTATGCTCACTCCAACTACTCCTAAAATCTTTCAGACATGAACATTCAGTGTATCTTTCTTCTTGCAAGAGACCATTCTTTATGTCTAAGTTTGGATTAACTGTTCTCCCTTGATATTCTGTAGTCTGTGCATATTATTATATTATATTTATATTTTATATTATATATATTATATATTAACTTATTTGAATTACCCTGCTTACTTATTGTTTGTGGCCTCTCTTTAAAATTAGACGTTGCCTGATACATAATGGAGACTCAAAATAGTTGTTGCATGAGTGAGTGGATAAATAAGGATACAGAACAAGGAAGTCAGAATGATACCGTAAGGCTTGCAATATATAAAATGATCAAGAATAAAATGCACATTAATCATTATTATCTATGATAAGAATTCAAGTAATCATTGACCACTTCCTTAGTTTGTCTCGTCCTTCAGTCTTTCAAAAAACACATCACTCCACTGTTCAAACTCTTTCAGCAGCTGAATCAAAAGTAGACAGAGAATGAAAAGTTGCTTGTTTTAACTAGAATATCCACATCAAGTAATTTCAACCAGCTCCATCTCTCCACAATATCTTTAAATACTAAGTAACTGAAAATCTTGTCTATCTTATAATAGGGTCTATCATGAGGCTATTACATTTCTCTACAAGGATATTTTTAAAGTAACTTTCTGAAAAATATTCATTTACAAAAACTTAATGGTCAAGACCATCTGAAATATGTCCAAAAACTACAAAGAAAAAAGTATATAATTGAGAAAAACATTGCAGTGATATATTAAGGTCTGCCAAGTTTCCCATTATAGCACCAGGTGAAATGCTCCCTTGGGCATCACTTGGCATGAAAGAAATCAAACAAGAAGGGAAGCTAAACACTCAAATTGGTTCATGGTTTTATGAGTTAGAGAAAGAAATTAAAAGAAGAAAAAAGATATGGAAATTAGCCATTTTTCTTGCTTAAATCCAACTCCCATTATTTCAAAGAGTTCATTTTGACCCAAGACATGAATCCAATCTGTTGTTTGACATCGTGAGACTGTGTACAGTTCAAGGTGCTGGGTGAAAATAAAACCAGAGACTTAAAGGTTTGGTTTTGGGGACCGCCGTGACTTAAGAACCGCAAAGGCATGTTAAAAAATCAACAAAGCCTTTCAAAATATTTGTGTGACAGAATTAAGTTAGGGTAAAGCAATAAAATAAAAGACATGTTTCACAAACATACACCTGACGATATGTGATTTATAGATTATTTTGAATCAAATGCAGAACCGAACACGAACTAGTGAATTATTTGAAGACTCTCTCTCATTTTGGAACTAAAATTACAATTCTAGCTGTCAAAAGTAAATGCAGCAGAAGTACTTTGACAAAATTGCCATCTATCCAATTCATTGAAAGTAGCAACAGTGACATCTATTCTCTTGAGATTACTGACACTGTTTTCTATGCTTTAGGGTTTGAACATTTAAATGAAACATTTTCTTTTATTTTACTTCCAAGGTTTCACAATCTCTTTTGCATATTTTGTTAGCATCATTGGTATAATTTTGAATTCATCTAACGTCTTTTGTTTGGCTCTACAGATTTCTCTGCTTGTTTCCCACTTCTAGAAGTTTGATTTCCTTCTCTCTCTTTTGGTTTCAAAGGCAATTATTATTAGAAAAATAAAAGTACTCATAAACTTAAATATATGCAGTATTACTTTTAATCATATTGGTCAAATTCTTTGACTCATACAAGGAATATATCAGCCAGCTAAACATGTACATATAAATAAAGTATTGGGAACAGCGACTAAATACCAAGTGGCAAGATAACAAAATCTCAAAGCTGTTTCACATCCCAGTTCCAGCACTGAATTTTTCTTTCAGGGGCATGGAATACACTCATATTCTCTGCCTCAATTTTCTACCTATAATCCAGTTTACTCTGAAAGGCCAATCAGCCTCCTTTTCATTACTAGCTGTTTAGAAGGAGAAAGTACAGCCTCCCTCTGAACTGCATGTACTTCAGAACACACGGATGATAGCTCAAGTGTAAATATCAAGTCTTCTTTCCAAACTTCAGCTCCAGCTGAAGATTTTTGCAGACGACCAATGGCAGCATGACACTAACACCTGCTAGCTGAGAATTTGGAGAATTCTGAATTCTGAAACATCACAAACTTTCAATTCATCGAAATAAGAACAACACACTTTTCCTTTGAGATTGTAGAGAATGGATAAATTATCTTTATTCCTCCTCTCACTGTGACTTGTCTGTTGGCACGTTTTTCCCCCCAGGTCTTGGCTATCAGATTGGACAAGAGGGGGAAGGCAAACTCCAGATGTGAAAATGTAAAGAAATCTATTTTTTTCCCAATGGTTTTCCACAATTGTGTAAACTCTGAGAGTCAAGGGAAAAGGTCATCACAATAAAAATTCTGAGCAAAGAATGCAATTAACACCAGATGCAAAGGGATGAGGAAGGACACGTCCTCACAAAGGAATGAGGAAGAAAACTACCTGTAGACCGTGTGCTAAGATGTACCTTGCACTCTGTTGGTCAAAACTCACAAAATCCAGACTCACGAGGTGGGCATCTTTTATTCTCATTTTTGAAGGTTGTAGAATTTCAACATTTACACCATGTCACATGGTCACCATCAAAGCAGGTAAGAGAGTCAGAGGTCTTTCTGATTAGAAAGCTTTTGTTTACTCAAGCATACCGTATTTCCATATTCCTGTAAGGCTTTCATATTTGTGTTGAGCTTTCATTAATCATTCATTTAAATCATGTGTATTTAATGCATGTATTGAGCAATGTTCTACCTAGATGCTAGGGGAAACAATACAAATAAAGCCTCGTCCTCAATAAGCTTGTATTCCAATGGGAAAAGAAAGATACTACACACATTACAAAATAAATAAGACTATATCTCATTTTCTCCCCATGTTTTAACAATGAAATTGGGATGGCTTCTTTTAATTACAATAGGCCAGGCGGCAGTGGTAATGCATTCTCGTTGCCTACGCCTGGGTGAACCTCGCTGTTATTCCTGATGGCACTAAAGGACAATCTCAGCCCCTTGACATTGAAATCCATGGATCATCAAAGACCATATAAAGAAGGAATATGAGTCCTGGTTGGTGCCTTAAAACCTTTTGTTGACATCTTTTGGGAAGATTTAAAAAACACCATTATCAAAACAGTATTAAGGCCTTGAAAAAAATCCCAGAGACAAGGGTGAAACTTTTTATGTTTCTTTTAAGAAATAAATAATGTGATATAAAAGCACAGAGAGAATGACATTGTTGGGAAAAGGATAGACATATATTTATTTTATTTATAAAGTATCAAATCGGAAGGTTTTTAAAACAAATACTAAAATTCCTAGATACAACAATATAATTGGTAATTATGTTATGAAGATGTTACAGATTCAATGAAACATTTCAAACAATTTCAGTGGGTGATGAAAGCACTGATGTTGAGATAACAGGTCAGGGGAAGGGGTAGTGGAGGTGAGGCGGTGTTCCAGGGAGGGGAGCTACTCCTCCTGTAATAGACTCTAGTAGTAGGAGTCTCCATAGTACATTTGGAGAAGCCTCCCGAAGATGCCACTGACTGGCCCTGAACCTGAATCAGGTGAGCTATACAACCTGCCAGTGACTGCCCTTGTGGTGTGTTTGAGACTCCAGTTGCTATGACCCATCGTCTCATATCTAACATTTCTTGTTGGGGTTGCAAGTATTAAAACCCAGTATTTGCTCACAAGGCAATGGGAGGAGTGTTTTTACCTGGGTTGGCCGGGGGGGGGGGGGGACGAAAGAAAACTATATTACACATGAACAACTACTTGATAATAAATTAATTTTAGGCTCGTCTCCTCATAGAAATTACATGAACAAAAACTTAGAAAAATACGGAGTCAAAACAGCTGTCTTACCCGCGCTCTCTGGTGCATTCCCACTGGGCCTTGTTTTCTTCCATATAAAGTGCTAGATGAGATATCTGCCTATTTGGATTGCAATAACTGCTTGAACAACAGCATTTTTATATGCTTGTATGCAGAATATACATACAGTGTAGACCCTACACAGTGGTCTGCGCATAAGAATGATGCGATAACTATTATTTCTGCATTTTCAAGGGTTTCTCTCTCATTTTAAAGATGGGAATTCTTTAAACTAAGTTCTCTAATCAAACCACTTCTTCTCCACCTTCTTCCTTTTTACTTTGTCTCAGCATTTAGAAGAAGTATTGTGACATAGAGGGAAAATTATGGACATCTGGGTCAAATCCCAGTGCTGACTATAAACAGTAAAGGCACAGTAAATATAGGGGCACCTGGGTGGCTCAGTCGGTTAAGTGTCTGCCTTCAGCTCAGGTCATTATTCCAGGGTCCTGGGATCCAGTCCCTTGTCGGGCTACATTCTCCCTCTCTCTCTGCCCTCCTACCCTGCTCATGTCCACTCGCTCTCTCTCTCTCTCAAATAAATAAATAAAATCTTTTTTTTTTAAAGGCACAGTAAATATAAAAGTTGTTAATACTGTGCATGGGCCATAATAGCTACTCAAATATAGATTTTATTACTACTAACAACAAGAAACCAATAGCTATTTTAAGAAAACAAAGACAAACATGAAGGTCATATTTTCAAAACTCTGTTAGAGGGGCAATTTCATTGGATCCTTAGACGAAATCTGTTGTTAGTGGAACAAATGCTATTGCCCCTACTTAACAGAGAAGAAAACTGAGGTAAGGAACAGAGGAAGTGACAACCCAGAGAGATGTTTCTACCAAGGGGCAGAGTAAAAACCTTCTACTGCATTATTTCCTGAAAAGCAGTTCCCAATGCGTGATTTCTCGATTCCCAAAACACTTATGGGGTTCACAATGTCAAAAACAACTTTGTAAAAACACAAAGATATCATCTGCCTTTTCCACTATGTTGACATTTGTGCTTGTGTCACAGAAACAATGGTGAATGCAAGTGTCGGCATCTTGACACAAACTAAAGCCGCGGCCCCCACTGTATTAGGAGTCACTGCATTCTTCTCCACCACACAGATGCGGTAAAAATGAAAATGAAAGCAAGTGTCACTTTAAAATACCTTTCATGAATCAGTAAAACTTGTGACCGTTATTACATTTTGAACCTTCCGCACGTGCCTTTTTTATATTCTGTGTGACGAAATAGGACGTGTGATTAGAGCACTTCTATCCCACACCCAGGTGTGCGGGTTATTTAAAGAGAGTATTTACGTAATTCTTTGAATTGCCAGCTGAACTAGCCTCTTTTTCCATGGTATGTAATTTCCATTTGAAAAATGATTGACAAAGTATGCTTACTAGGTATCAGGCAGATATTTTCTCAAAAATGCATGAAGCCTCATCCTGTCACTGCAAGGAAAATAATTGGCAGTATTTGTTGTCAATGATAAAATTTGAGTTTTAAGTGAAAATTATTACACGTTTTAAAAACTTGTACCAGTCACCATGAGCTTGACAGCTTATGGTAAGACTGAAGGCAATATTAAATAGTATCTGAGTCTTACTGTCCAATGAAGTGCATCAAAATTTGTAATATCTTTATAATTCAGTGAGCCAGTATTTTCCAATGAACAATGCATGACAGTAAAAAAAAAAAAAAAAAAAAATCACGCATGAGTAAAAATCAATTCAAAATGCAAGATAGGCCAATGGATTAAAATCCAAAAGAGTAAAAATATTTATTAATATGATATCAGATTGTATAGTGTAATTAACTTATAAGAAACAACCAGTTAGGGGTGCCTGGGTGGCTCAGTTGGTTAAGCATCCAACTTCTGGTTTCAGCTCAGATCATGATCTCAGGGTCGTGAGATCAAGTCCTGCATCTGGCTCTAAGCTCAGTGTGGCATCAGCTTGAGATTCTCTCCCTCTCCTTCTGCCCTTTTCCCCACTCTCATGCTCTATCTCTAAAATAAATAAATAAATAAAATCTCTTTTTAAAAAAGAGAAGAAACAGCCAGCTATCGAAATTTTGTATAATTTCAAATAAGAAAATCCACAATTAAAGTACTTCTATTTTGTCCAAGTACATACTTCTGAGAGGCCAGATGTTTCTCAAGTATCTGAACCAAAACAATATATTGCAACACGTTCAATACAAAAGTAGATATACGAATCCAGCTGCCTTCTACAAAACTAGATGTTCAAGATTAAAATTTTCCATATCACTTGCAAAAGTAAAAGAGTCACTTTTCTTACATGTCTTGAAAATACAGTTATTTTTCGTGGAAATATTTACATGAGCATGTGACGGGTTTGTCACTGCTATTTTCAGGGCTGGCTTCATAGATGTGTGGCCTGAGAAGTGGCACAGAATCCTGCATTCAGAAGGGCTCCATGCTTGGTTTAATGTTCTGCTGCTGCCATCTTAAAACTCTTAATTTTATATTTGAAGTCCAGTGGGACAATGGAGCAAGTGTTTGAGCAGAAGAGATACATGTCATATTCATGACCACCATTCCTCGCCACCCCATTAGTACAGAGCATTCACGATGCCACCTAAGCACGGATTTCTGGTGGGCCCACAATGCGTGGGAGTCCAACAAGATTCAAAGCAAGCACGAGGCAAGCGCATTGCATCTAAGACTGAGATATAGGGATGCTGTCAGCTGTTAGCTGACAACTCGGAGAAGATATGCTTTCTCTTTGAACCAGAAATTTGTTTTATATGCAGGCAAAAGGCAATAGCATTTTAAGGAACACTAACAGCCAAAGAATTCCATCGTATCTTTTCATACTTGTGTTACTCCCCTATATTTGCCAGATCGTTACATTGAAATGAAGGAAAGGGAACACTGAACACACCGATAGGTTTTTTGTTGTTGTTGTTGTTTGTTTTCTTTTGTTTTGTTTTTTCCTTTCAATCTTCCCTTACAAATCAGTAAGATAAAGGTAGAGAGATGGTTGGTTGAATATGTGCACATCAAGAGGTGAAACTAAAAGAGCTGAGTTAATTTTGTGCTGTTTCCACTGCTCTGACAAGAGTGAAATACATACACACATATGAGCTATCAAATACAAATTGTGTAAATTTTAGTTATTCCACATAGGAACTAAATGCTCTTATATTTGCATTTAAAATCAACATCGTACATTATAATGATGAACAGTCAATTCATACTAGTAATTTAAATTTTAAATTCTCCTTTACTTTTAATGATATTAAATAACAAATAAGAAATGACGAGAGGATGAATGGAAAAAAGTTAAGTGTGATGTGATTTTATACATACACACACACACACTCACATATATATAATGGAACATTATTCGGCCATGAAAAAGAAAGAAATTTATCATTTGCAACAACATAGATAACCTTGAGGGCATTATGCTCCATTTATGACAACATAATGATTCTGGAGGACATTATGCTAAGTGAAATAGGCCAAATATAGAAAGACAAATACAGAATGATATCACTTACATATGGAATCCAAAAAAGTTGAATTCATAGAAACAGAGAGTAGAAGATTGGTTACCAGGGGTTGGGGTAGGAGAAATGGGGAGATGTTGGTCAAAAGATACTTCCAGTTATAAGAAAAATAAGTTCGGGAGACCTAATGTACAGCATAGTAACTAGAGTTAACAGTCCTGTATCATAGACTTGGAAGTCCTTCAGAGAGGAGATCTAAAATGTTCTCAACACATACACACACAAGGGAACTCTGTGACATGATGGAAGCGTTAACTAACCTTATTGTGGTAAGTATTTTGCAATATGTACACATACCTAATCATCATGCTGTACACCTTAAACTTACATAACGTTACATGTCAGTTATATCCCAATAAAGCCTGGGTGGGGGGAGGGAAAAAAATGACGTCTACAAAAGAAAGGATAAATCTTTTTATTTTAGTAGCTTCAACAACAATATTTTTCCTATTTTTTGAACAAAGACCCCACTTTTTCCCTTTGTACCAGGCCTCTCAAATCATATGGCTGGCTTTGGTTATTTTTTTTCTTTTTTTTTAAGAGTTTATTTATTTATTTATGAGGGACAGAGATAGTGACAGAGATAGCAAAAGAGAGCAGGCGCAGGCAGGAGAGGGAGAAGCAAGCTCCCCACTGAGCAAAGAGCCTGACACTGGGCTCAGTCTCAGGACCCCGGGATCATGACCTGATCCCAAGGCAGATGCTTAACTGACGGAGCCACCCAGGCGACCCTGACCTTGATTATTTTCAACAAATGAGTAAGCAAGCATTTTAAACTTGTTGGTTTTAACTTCCAATACGGCAAAAGCTGTGTGCTGCAGACACTTGTACTATTCAGATTCTCAGGCATTTAGCATTTCACGGTCAAATAGCAAAACTGTTACATTCTTTTTATTTCAGTATGTAATTCCTAATACATGCCCTCTGCTACTCCCTAACACACACATGCACGTGCACACATGCATGCATGCAAACACGTGTGCATGCATATTTTCTTTCCTAAAAACGCCCCTACCAGCAGGTAAGACAGCATACCTTCACTGCAGGGGACAGGAGGGCAACATGAGGGAAATAGGCTCATTATTAGGCAAAAGTTTCCTTACAAAGTGATGCTCCTCTACATACTTAGTGATCCATATCTTTTCAGCCTTTAACACCTGTGTCATTCATGTAAAATACCTTCGATCTGAATAGCAGGTCATCAACTGTTTGTAATGTGGACTCGATGCAAGATCCATTTGTCAAGGCTTCACAATGAGTGTCTAAACATAATGACTTCTTTTGCTGTTCAGTGTAATAATATTAATCATACAGATTCTTTTCATTTTTACAGCTTTGCTTTGAAATTAATTACCAAATTCAGTGCCATTCCTGATCAAAAACGGAGGCTCTACATGTTTTCATTAATGTACTTACGCCATAGAGATGATGTCAGAGCCCCATAGAATCCCCTCTACACACACATCTGTAAAATGTAAAAATCTGTGTAATCTATACACTTTAAAAAAAATAGATGAAAATTGGGGGAAATGTACCATGGTTTTCAATTGCTTTCAATTACCATTAAACCTTTCGGAGAACGATTTGCATAATGTTTCATAAACATGTAGGCAGATTAACCTTTTTTAGTTAATTTATTCATTAGCAGTAAAAATTCAAAGCACCTCTTATGAGAAAATAATGTCTTGCTGTTAAATTACATGGAAACAAAGCAATTGGGACATACTTGCCTAAGTTCGCACTGTGTCAGAGCACAAAAAAAGTGGAGAGGAAAAAAAAAAAACTTTGCCCGTTAGCAGAGTGTTGATGAAATTGCTGGTTTGTGAACAATTAGTGGTATTGCTAGAAGATTAGGTGAAGGATTAATTAGAGTTAGGCCAAATGGCTTCTAAGGAGTAAAGATACCTCCTACATCTGCACTGAAGGTAATACAAGGTGACAATGGAGCACGGAGCCTGTTCTAGAGCCTTCTCATCTGCAGGCATTGGGGTTGCTGGACCCCAGCTCAGCGCTTGAGTCAGGGTATACATTTACGCTTTTTGAAAACCTGTGGGTTTTTTTGGTCATTATGCCTCAAAAATCACAAAAACAATTTTATGCAATCTGATCAATTAGAAGTCAGGACTCAGCCCTGAAATTGGTTAAATTTGAAATCAAAGCTCTACCAAGCATATCTATGTTTCAAGAAAGCTGTAGGAGGCCAATGGGAGTTTTCTAAGGGTTGTTTACCAAAACGTTGTTAAAAAAGAAAGAAAAGAAATTGCCTGTATGGCAAGGGGTGCCACTATGAACAATCCATTGACCACATAAAGGTAAAAGCAGGACAAGGCTAGAGGAATGTGCTTCCTACCTTGGGAATGGAGACTGGGGTCTCTCAGATGAGAGCTGGGTACAGAATTCTGGGATCAGGTGTTTCATGTTCCAGATCCACAGGGACCTGCTGATTCCAGGAGGAACTTTTATTTAAAACAAAAACATCAGGGGTGCCTGGGTGGCTCAGTGGGTTAAGCGTCTGACTCTTGGTCTCAGCTAAGGTCATGACCTTGCAGTCCTGGGATCGAGCCCCACGTCTGGCTCTAAGCCTCGACCTGAGTCTGCTTCAGATTCTGTCTCCCTCTCCCTCCAGCTCTCTCTCTCAAATAAATAAATAAATAAATTTTTTTTTTTTAAATCAGCCTTGTCTCAAATGGTAGACCACAATAATAAATAACACTAACAACAGGAACACCTGCAAGGTCAGCTCCTCTCTTTTCTCCTGACTCCCCCCTCCACCTTTTAAAAATTTTTCCTAGTAATGCTCTCTTCCTTTCTTCCCTGTCTGCCTCTCTCTCTTTCAAAAGCATTGATTTCAGATCTATAATGTGAAAGGCTTGCATGTCAAGCAGAATTTGTCTGAACTTCCGTATCTTCCGTTCTCATAGAAACCAGAAGGGCTTTTTCATATGTCATTCCCCAAGTCAGAAATCTGTTTAATTGTCATGCCACCTGATGTTTGTATTTGTTCCAGGTCCATCTTACTTCCTTGGATTGCTCTCCAGCAAACTCCCTGAGGAGAGTTTAAGTTACTGGAAGACTGAGTTTTTGTTGTATTCAAATTGGTGTCTTTGTGTGTGGATCAGGGTGTTTTATACAGTTGTGTTTAATATAAGCTTGTTAAAGTAAATTTTAGAAAAACTAACAGACTCAAAAATTATATATCCTGTATCTGGTAAGAGAGGGAAATTAACTTCAGCATAAAAAGTCTTGTTTTTAAACAAATCTTTCACTCCATCGAGCTAAAGTAAAACAACTACAGTACTCAGCTGGCCCAGTTATTTCCTTAGACAATGTGTGACTTATTATTTTAGTTAGGGCAGCCAATAATTTGGGGGTGTGTGTGAATGAATGAAAGAATAAATAAATAAATAAATAAATAATAAATAAATAAATAAATTTCCAGATACTCACTGAAGGTAAAATTGAAGTACGGTATGAATAAAAGAAAAATATTCCATAAATCAAAGTGATTTAAAAAACAATTAACCATCAAGCTATTCTGAAGTGTAAAGGTGAAGGTGGGTAAATTACAGAGTTGACCTAGAGAGGCACATTATACTCTAGGTTACAACATAAGGACACCTCCATGTATCTTAGATATGCATTTTTTTAAAGTTAGCTGTAAGCTAACTTGTATAAGCTCTAAAATTAATTCTGAGTAGGGTTCTGGCAGTTAGTTTCTGGAAAAGGGGGTAGATATGACCCCAAACTGTGGACAGCTCAAGAATGTCTATATTGGATGTACTTTAAGACCAGATAGCTTCTTTTGCAAGTATTATAGCCAACACTCTGCTTTTACTTGGAAAATATAGATATAGATATAGATATAGATATAGATATAGATATAGATATAGATATAGATAGATATAGATAGCCAACACTCTGCTTTTACTTGGAAAAAATATATATATAGATAGATAGATATAGATATAGATAGCCAACACTCTGCTTTTACTTGGAAAATATATAGATAGATAGATAGATAGATAGATAGATAGATAGATAGATGTAGATATTGACATATTACATCTCTAGCTATCTCTATATACATGTATTTTTATATTATTTATGTATTATATGTATATACACATATATACACATGTATGTATGCATATATATGCAAATAGTTGTATATATATGTGTATATATATGCAAACGGGTAGGGGAGGCTGATGAAAATCATAAATCATGAGAGGACTAGCCAACAACCTTGAAGGAGACTCACTGACTTTTGGGTTGGGACCACCAAACCCAGAATACAAGAAAACTGAACTCCAATTAGGGTGTGGTCAGACTCTATGAACACTTAAGGTCTGGCCTTCCACAGATACTGACATTATCTGTGAAGTGGCTCTCCAGATATTGTAAATTCAGCCCCTGTCCTGAAGAGAAAGGAGGAGACCTTGAAGTTGGACACTGTAGGGGTATTAGGAAAGGCTGCTGTGCTGTGCACTTTTAAAAACTCCAAAAGAAATGTGCATCATTCCCCATAGCTGGACTTTAAAGCCCCTGATGCAATTTTCTTTTAGCCATGTCTACGTGAATTCGTAACACATGCCTGAAAATTCAACCATTTACTCAGCCATGCCCTATTGTGTCAACTTAGAGCCAAATATTAGATAGAAAAAAAAAAAAAACCTCCAGAACTCCTGATTAATAAACTTGACTATATGCTAATTAATATCCTGGCTTACATATATCACTTTCTTTATTTTATGGGTGAAGGAACTAAAGCAAGCAGAGATTAGATAAATTTCACATGATCACAAAGCAAGAACAACACAGACAGGATTTGAGCCCAGGCCATTTGGCTCAAAGCCCACATTATAAAACACACTACCCTCCGTCGTCTGTCTGAGAGAGGCAGCCTAGCAAAGGGGATATTCACAGGCATGCTGGAGCATATCTCCAGTTTGAATCTCAATTGTACCACGATGTGAGGTTGGAAAAATTAATTATTTACTCGCTCTCTGCCTCAGTTTCCTCATCTCTAAAATGGCAATTATAATATTAACAATTTCAAAGAACTGTTTTGAGAAGTAAATAATTTAAACTTTGTAAAGTGTTCAGAAGAGCTCCTGGCATAAAATAAATCTATGTAATAATCTTATTAAATACATATAGAGCCTGACCTCATGAAAAGCGCTTAGCAGTTAAAGTGACTGCTTCAATAAAATGACTGAATTCTTTTTTTAAAAAAGGTAACTGACTGACCCTTGTGTTTTTACATAGTTACAGCCTAACAGATCATGAGATGCCAGTTTGGTACGTGAGTCCCGTTAAATGTTCTCTCTAAATGATGGGTCAGTGTGTCCACAAACAAGAGTGCCACTAGTGTTTCTCAGATTTTCTTTAAAAGGTGTTTCAAGTTGTGCCTGTTCAAGGGATACTGTTATGGTTACAAGCTTTACTGTCTTGGGAGAAATACGTTTCATCAATAATGGCTTAAATGAAAGTGACTTACAGTTTATACATTAGACAGAACAGCATTGAAGTTATTTGTAATCGAGAGACAGCAAACCACGGAAAACTCAGCACCCACCTTTCTGAGGAACAGTCTGCAATACCTGCACACCTCTACTTCATCTTTTGTTAGCTCAGAAACTTCAGGCTACATTTTAATAAATAGGGCAAGTGTTAGGACAGAAGAATAATTCACTTTCCAGAACAAGCATCACTTAAAGTGGAGACATTAAAGGGGATAAATGCTTTCAGTTCAGAGGTAATTCCATAGTCTTAGAGACTATTCAGTGAAAGTAATCATGTATTTTAAGATACTTTCAAATGTGACATTAGAAATATTTATTCAAAAACTTTCGGTAAGTGAGAGAGATTCCAAAAATGATGGTGGGGGACCAGAAAATGTATAAACTTGCTGTAAATGGTGTACAGGGGGTTTCATAGATGATAGATAGATAGATAGATAGATAGATAGATAGATAGATAGATAGATGACAGATAGATAATAAATAGACAGATGATACATTGACTCGATAACTAATACATATACAAATAAAACAGCTTAAGATTTACAGCAGAAATAAAGAATAGACAAAACTCCTACTCAGGTTAGCTTCAGATTTGTTTTAGCCTTAATGAAGGAAAGCACTTAAACATTTATTCTTGTCGCCCCAAATTTAAAATTGTGGCACTGAAAACCACACCTGATTACCTGACTATAGAAAAAGTTGCTAGTTCTTCATTCTAGTGCAGATTCTGAGATTCCAGGAGGACTGAGAAACAGATTAAAAATCAGCTTGCCTTATTCTTGTATTTTTGAAGATGAGATCATTTAAAGCAACTCCAAATCCTAAACTATTGTGTCTCAAATCAAAATACAAAAATATGTTCAACTTCTTATGACTGAAAATAAATTGCAAATTGTGTTCGTTGAAAAAGATTTAATGGGGTAAAGTCAAATTCAAACAGATACTTCAAGTAGGTTGTGTTTCCCACCAACTCCCCATTCCCAGGCAGGGGTGATTTTTGTTTTATTTGTTACAATTGATCAGCTCTACCTGCTGCTTCCCCTCCCCTGCCACATCATAGCAACACTTTTCAAAATATTTTGTCATCAACTCCAACGCATAACCTTCTGCACTCTCGATAATATTCAATTAGGTTTTCATTCCTTTTGGGGGGGGGGGCTAAATTCTGTCAGTCACTAGCGCCATCCAAATTGTTCGTTTCTGGAGTGAGTTTTTAATTCTCACCCCAGCCTGTCCAACAGCCCAGTAACACAGTCTGTCATCTACCCCTTCTTAAAATGCTTTCTCCACTCAACTTCTAGAACACCATTCATTCCTGGTTCTTCTCCGAGTTCTCTGTCTGCTATCTCCTTTGCTAGATCCCATAATTTCTTGATGCATAAATGTTGACATGACTGAGAACTCTGTCCTGATAACTTGGCTCTTTTGTATTGATTCCCAGGGTGATCTCATACAGTCTCATGGCTTTAAATGCCATCAGTATCTTTTTTTAAAGAAAGATTTTGTTTATTTATTTGAGAGAGAGACAGAGAGAACAAGAGCTGGGGGGGGGTAGAGGGAGAGAGAGAAGCAGACTCCCCGCTGAGCAGGGAACCCGAAGCAGGACTCGATTCCAGGACCCTGGGATCATGAGCTAAGCCGAAGGCTGACACTTAATTGACTGAGCCACCCAGGTGCCCCAATGCCATCCATATTTTGATGAATTCTGAATATCTATCTTCCTCCCAGGCTTCTCTGAACATTGGCTCATAGTCTGCTGCCTTCATGATATCTTCATTTGAATATCCAGACACCATCTCAAATTAAACATGTCTTGCACACAACTCTATTTTTTTGAAGTTTCTATTTAAGTTCTATTTAGTTAATATATATGGTAAAACTGGTTTCCAGTGTAGAATTTAGTGATTCATCACTTACATATAACACCCAGCCTGCACACGATTCCCGATTCCCTTTCCAGGTATGTACTCCCATCTATGTTGCCTCTTTAAATAAACGCTTCCATTCACTCATGTGCTCAGGCCCCAACATGTGGGGCCCTCCATGGCTCACTCCTGTCTTGCTTTCACACCCACATTCAATACATAGCAAATCTTCTTGGTCAAAACCCGAAATATATATTACAGTTATACCTACCTGCACGGGATATGTTCCAAGACCCCCAGCGGATGCCTGAAACTGCAGATAGCCCAGAACCCCATATAGACTATGTTTTCTCCTATACATACACATCGATGATCAAGTTTAATTTATAAAGTAGGCACAGTAAGAGATTAACAACAATAGCTAATAAGAAAATAGTACAATTATAACAACATACTATAAAAGTTACCATTGATCTTAGCAACCTCAGCCAACAATTTTTTTTTCTTTTCTTAGTAAGGTGAGCACTTTCACCTTTTTGCTTTAAGGAAGCACTTCAGGGCTTCCCTGTGGCATAGCCGAATCGCCAGCATCATTGTTCTTGCGCTTTGGGGCCTTTATTAAGTAAAATAAGGGTTACTTGAACACAAGCACTGCGATACTCTGATGGCCAATATGATAATCAGGACGAGACGACTAAGTCACTAGCAGGCTGGCCAGTTGGATATGCTGGACAAAGGGATGATTCACGCCCCAGGCAGGACAGAGTGAGACAGGTCAAGATTTCATCATGCTACTCAAAGTGATGCACGATTTAAAACATAGTTTGTTTCTGGGATTTTCCACTTAATATTTTTGGATCACAGTTGACCATCGGCACCTGAAACCCTGGAAAGTGGAACCTCAGATAAACGGGGACTACTCTATACCCACGCACTTGTTACCACCTCCTCTGCAACATCCTGATCCCAACTAGGATTCTGTCTCCTGTGTGTGCTGCGATGGCCCCCTAATTGATCTCCCTGCCTCTACCTCTGCCCTTTCTGGTCTAATCCCAAACCTGCGGTAGAGTGACCCCTTTATTTATTATTTCCTTTAAGATGTTATTTATTTGAGAAAAAGAGTTCACATGCACATGGGTGAGGTGGGAGAGGAACAGAGGGAGAGGAAGAATCAGCTTCCCCATGAGCAGGGAACCCTATGAAGGGCTCTATCCCAGGACCCGGAGATCATGACCTGAGCTGAAGACGGACTCTTAATCTGACCAAGCCACCCAGGAGCCTTTAGAGTGACCCTTTTAAAAGGTCGATCAAATCATGCCACTTCCCTGCTTTTAACCATCCAGTTGTTCCCCATTACATTTAGTGCGGCTTATGATCCTAGGAGAAAGTTTGGCTTAAGGAATAGACTTGTTACAGCTCTATCTTGGTCCCAATATGTGGATGCATCAGGATGAATTGCTATTCTATTAATTTCTGCTCCTTACTATTTAGGAGCTGAGCACCCTTTTACTATCCTTTCATTTACTCTGCATCCAAGGCTTCCTAATAGTTTTTCCTTTGGTTTACATGGAGATTACTTCCCCAGATCCTACAGATTGTTTTATCAGCAGCATCTGTTATTCCCAGGAGAGCAAAGCAGGGAGGCGAGTGCAGCAGGAAGTCATGTCAATCATTTGACAGATCAGGTGTCAAAATAACATGGCTAAACTCAAAATAAAGGTCAATGCTATGATTTTCTATGTTAATACAAAATTTAAAAAATGCTACATATTTCTGTGACTGGAAGAGTTGTTTGAGAATGTCAGAATCACTAGTGAGAAAAATAAGGTAAATTTGAATATTAAGCTTAAAGCCTCCACAACTTGGATATAAGGTATACATCCTGGATGAGAGTTTAGCTTCTTTATAGAAAAATCAGTGGAGGAAAAAAACAATGGATCACAGAAAGTGAATAATTACTGGCCACACTTTATAAATCAGTGTTCAATATATAATTATATTAAGATTCTAGGTTACTAATACAAAACATAATTTGCATAAAAGCATGAAAAAAATTCTCCCTTGAGTAATATTTTGTTTCAAACATTTATGACAGGGGTGCCTGGGTGGCTCAGTTGTTAAGCGTCTGCCTTCAGCCCAGGGCATGGTCCTGGTGCCCCACGATCAACCCTGCATCGAGCTCCCTGCTCCACTGAGAGCCTGCTTCTTCCTCTCCCACTCCCCCTGCTTGTGTTCCCTCTCTCACTGACTGTCTCTCTCTCTCTGTCAAATAAATAAATAAAATCTTAAAAAAAAATTATGACAGTATAATAGTTTCCTAAGCTGAGGCAATGGGTCACATTTATGTCTATACAGCTCTTTCTTTGATCTTATGTTTAGCTACATGTAAAGAGGTTAGATAATCTTAAATTTCTATGTGTCAGAGTCCTCTGTAGCCTTTCATTTCAAATGAGAAAGTGGGACAGTGAACCAACATTTGAGAACCAACATTTACAGCCCAACTATAACGTATTCAGCGATTTGCTAAGAAAACGAAGTGTGTTATTTTATTTAATACTCACAACCATAAAAGAGAGAATTATGACCTTCATTTTCCAGGGAAGAAACTGAGTCCAAGAGAGTAATTGACCTACCGATGTCTGCTAGCGTTGCTGACACAGAGCAGGCCTGTGTGTCGTAGTAGTTAGTAGGCTCAACGTTTACTCCATCACCTGAGGGCAGTCTTCCTACAAGAGAAAAGAAAGATCATCATATGATTTCAAAGACTTCTGGCTTTGGTGGACATCATCTCAAGGTCGGGATTCAGAGATTTGCTTCACTTTCCTATTAACCTACATGACTGGGGTGATAAAATATGGAATACAATTGTTTCTTTCACACCAAATCATTATCCATATCAAGTGGATCCCATAATAAGAACCTAAGAAGAAGAAATGGAATTGTTTTTGTTTTTGTTTTTTTTACCTAAACAGAATACTAGTAAAATTATTGCATCTTTAAAAAAAATCAACAGGCACGTCTTAGTTTAAAAGAATGCAGTACACACAAATCTATTTTTTCTAAGTTGAGCTTCACTTTACGCAGTGATTCACTGCACTGGAATGTGTGAGGGGGGTGCTGTGTGTAATGTGCTGCTCTGAAACTATTTCCACTGAGCTTGTAAACTATTCTACTGAGAAATTTCGATTAATACAAAATTTCATGAACATGCCATTCCTTAAAAAGAAATCTAACACAAAATGACAATTTCCTAAAGCTTTATGCTGAAATTATATTCTGATATAAAATATTTAAAAGCCAATAGATATATCTCTACCTTAATTTGGTGCGTGGTATATATAAAATACATTATACTCTTTGGCCAATGAGAAACTCCTCTTCCTACCACACCTTTGCCTTATTTCAACTTACAGTCATTAGAAGGTTTTTAATCTGTTACTGGGGGGGAAAAGGGTTCATTCACTATCTTTTTAGGCTTGCTCAAGGCCCTGGAAACAGGGGGATGTCCTAGTTGACCTTTAAAGATCCCTTCTAGTCCTATGACTCTGAAATAAATTAAAGTTTTATGACCACATTATGCATAAGCATCAGTGGATCTGGAAGACAATGAGGATGAAGTCTGTGCTCAGACTCTCCCTCCTAGTATTTATGCTTCCTATTCATTTCATGCATAACTAATTTCATATAGCAATTGGTAATCGCATCTTGGTAATGACACCACAGGCATCACAAAACAATTGCAATCATGGCCGCAATTCATTGTAACTACAGGGAAATGCCAGCACTGCAGTTGAAATACCTCCCTGACCCACCCAAAAGTAAAGGATGAGAAGAGCAAAATATAGCTTTGAAATGGTCACCTTCACCAACCAGCTTTCAGTTCTAAAGTCTGGGTTCCTACTTTTTTTTTTTTTTTTTTTTTTTGGCATTTTCAAGGACATAATGATTTACTGAGACAATGAAGCCTGCAAGTTACCCCTCCTTCCCCCAAACAAGGAGACACACATTCCTACTTACAGCACTCCACCAATGGCACCGCGTTTGTTCAAAACTCATTGTTTTAAAGACTTGCTAATGTGTATGCATAATGTGGTCATAAATAAAAGGGTATGTATTTTTCTGCCATGTGTTCCACTGAATCAATAAAAATAAATTCAAGGATAAGAAGTGATTATCATAGAGGCGCCTGGGTGGCGCAGTCGTTAAGCGTCTGCCTTCCGCTCAGGGCATGATCCCAGTGTTCTGGGATCGAGCCCCACATCAGACTTCTCTGCTAGGAGCCTGCTTCTTTCTCTCCCACTCCCCCTGCTTGTGTTCCCTCTCTCGCTGGCTGTCTCTCTCTATCAAATAAATAAATAAAATCCTTAAAAAAAAAAAAAAAAGAAGTGATTACCATAGACATGTCAAAATAGCAAAACCATTGTCCTTTCTTCCCGGAATTTAAAGGCAGCATCTACCAGTCATATCTAACAGGTTTATTTGGAATGTGCTAATAATAATTACATGCCTTTTATGGCCCTTTTAAATCTCACAAAATACTTTCAATTCTACTATTTGATTTTATATTCGTTAAAAATCCTGTTAAGTAAATGAAGCTAATATTTATTATTTCAAAATCACAAATGAGGGATCATAAACCCAAAGATGTAAATCACATTCTTATTGTAATCCAGGCTAATCCCCCATTACTATGAAATTGGGTAACATCCTTTACATTGTATGTAACAATCCAAGAACCCACCTCTGTCAGCCAGGGACCCCAGCTGGACCTGGACTACCCGTGATTGGGACAATGAGCCTGGCCCTTTTGTCCTCCCGAGCCATTGCTAACACAGACTCAGTTGTCTGGGATTATACAAAGAAGTGTATGAAAAGAGTAAAGAATGATCGTTATCCCTGATTGCATCTACCATTTTATTAATGGTAAAAACACTGGTTTTTGTCAAATCAGAATCTTAGTGTCTCAAATAGTTTTGAGAACAAGGAGTCACTGTTTCAGTCCTTCTTTAATCTTGAAACATTTGAAGGCTGTTAAGGGAGGCAGGGTGAGTTCACCTGGGTTCATCCTCATCATGAAAGAACAGATCTGTAGAATTCATCTTCTATTGCCAATATCGTCAATTTTTAAATGGTCCTTATTCAAATTTCATCACATGTGGGTACATTTCAGGTTATTCACTCATGAGTCTCTGAGTGAACTTGGTCAAGGTTCAATTTCCTCAATCATTAAATGATATATTTTACTCTTAAAATTGCCATCATTTTTATTTGTGGATTCCAATTATTCTATTCATCTGAATAATTGCTTCAAATTTCTCCAGATACATATCAAATCAATATATTTTTTTAAATCAGAAATACATTATCTTCACTGACTTCAACCATTTCAGGAGTGTATGTTTCATGTTAAATAATAGTGCCATTATAGATCAATGAGTAAATGTACCTGTTACCATGCTTAGGAACAATGTAGTGCCCCTGAGAAATTCCAAACACTTAGGCCATGTGAGTAACTGTCCACCAGCAACTTACCACTGACCATCTTTTAAGAGGGTTGTCAGCAGAAACCATTTCTCACAGACCAACAGAATAAGGATCAAAAAGGAAAAGAGGGAATTACGATTTTAGAGATGAGCTGGAGAATTCAGAACCACTTTAGTTTTTCAAAGAAAAGGAAGGGAGAATAGAGTTTTTTAAAAACAAGGAAAGGACACTTTGGCTTTTGAATTGTCAGAAGTTCACACTAACCAAATGCATTATGAAATTACATAGTACAGAACTAATGAGTTTTGAAGGAAAAGTAAAGCTGGGAACTCTGGTCCATATTAAAGATATAAGGCAACAGAAACATTTTCCATTCACTGCTAAAAAAAAAAAATGAGCAAAATTAACAGTAAATAAAAGGTTATAAAAACAGTGAATATAAGCCCATTAAAGGAGGATCATCATATCAATGTGAGTTTACACATGTTAAATTATTAATGATTAGTAATCTCTATTTTAATATCATTATTATGCTTGATATACAATTGTTGGATCTAGTGTCTATGTAGTTTCAAAGAAATTACTTTACATGCATACTGAGATCTGATTGCTATACCTACAACATAATAATACTTTTAGAGAAGGAAACTTGCTTAGTTTCCATCCCAAATAATAGCACCTTTTTAAGATCATAGAATTTAGAGTTCATTGGTCATTCATTCTAAATCAAGCTTTGAATTTAATAACAACTCTTCAATATTCAAATTGAAAATCTTATGATTGTGGAAAATGTATAGAAAAACACATGTATAAGTGTCTGGAATTTGGTATAAAGCACATTTTTAGCTGGAGAAGAATTTCTTTAATTCTTAAATCCCCTTCACTTTATATGAACCATGAAGTTTCAGCAATAATCCTATGGAAACAAGTCTGTGGCGCAGTTCTTAAAAGAAATAAAATTTCAGCATGAACATTTCTGACTTTTCCTGACATTTTAATTTCAATAAAGCATAAAATAAAGCTGCCAATCCATTCGCTCATGGGAAAATGAATCCATGCATTTTTACAGGATTTATAACTAAATACCCAACATATATTTCCATAAGAGCCATCTGAGGCTCTTTTTCTTCCATTTGCAGGTTTGGCTTCAAAAATAAACTTAGGGGACGTTGTCTTTTTAGAAGTAAATGCAGTGTTCTGTGTAAAATTCAAGAAATGCCCAAAAGTTTAAGAAAATGAATTTACAAATTTTGTATTATTGCTAAATTTGGTAAAGCAAGTTTTCTTCCTCGTACTCTTTATAATGATTGTGGGATAAAGCCTCCTTACATTATAGTGACTGTGGTATAAAATTTCCTTATGCACACACGGAAGCTAGAATTGGTGAATTCCAGGGGATGATATGCTGTCCTAGACAAATTTCTGAGAGAGTGTGCTTAATCTGCATGATGGTAAACACTTGTTATTACTTCTTCCCTCCTTTGATTTGAAAACCAGAGGTTACATGGAGCATTTAGAGCTGATTCCAAGTAGTCACTTTATGGTAAATAGACTTTACTAATGTTTAAGGGGCACTGTGCTCTCACCGGGATGATCAGTGACTAATGAAGTCTTCTGTGTAATCCAAACCTTATCGCTAATACGACTTTTCCTTCCTATCACACTCCGTTTATTTTTGAGATTGTAGAAAGATAGCTTCCTTCACCTGGATACAGACACTCTCCCCTCCTTCTACAGAAATGCCAATAACCTTTATTTCATTTGTTCCACAATAGAGCCTTCAGTCTGCTGTGATCAAATGACATTATGGCATGGTTCCATTTTTCATATCAGAAAGTAATCAACACAGAATCAATAGGAAGCCATGTTTACTCAATAATTAATTAAGTTTCCTAGAGAAAATGGATGGGCAATAATTTCGCAAACTGCACTACAAAATGATCCTTTTTTTTTTTCCTTATTTTGGCCAAGGCTGTCATCGCCAATTTCAAAAGGATCAGACTAAAAATATAGAGAACCACTGAAAAAGTAGCACAGGAGATGGGCAATGGAAAAATGAAGGCAAAGGTTCGCTGTGCTTAGACCTCCAGAATGTGTCCTAAAATGCTTTAGGAAGGGTGACACATGTAGTCATCAAAAGAGGATAACATCGTAAAAAATCTGGGGTAATATCCGTTGAGACCCTTCCCTATGAATGTCTGTCTGGGTTCAGGCTAATGTTATCTGGGTAGCAGTTGTCTATCTACAGTTATGAACTCTTTAAACTATAGAACATTAATGGTAAAAAATGTTCATCAAAACTAAAGATTATGAAGTGTTAAGTTATAGATAAAAGACAAAAAAGGGCATTGACTAAGACTATGGGCTCTGGAGATTGGATCCACTGAGGGTGAAATACAGATTCTGCCCTTTTCCAGCTGTCTGTCCCTGAATGCTACCTTCCCTATGCCTCAGATTCCTCATCTGTAAAGTAGGATTAGTAATAGTATCTCCACTGGGGCGCCTGGATGGCTTAATTGGTTAAGCGTCTGCCTTTGGCTTAGGTCATGATCCCAGGGTCCTGGGATGGAGCCCCTGGGTCTGACTTCCTGTTCCAAGGGGAGTTCTGCTTCTCCCTCTCTCTCTGCCCCTCCCCTCCACTCATGTTCACTCTCTCTTTCTCAAATAAATAAATAAAATCTTAAAAAAAATAATAGTATCCGCATCCTAAGGTTGTTGTGAACATTAAATTAATGCATAAGAAGTTCATAGCACAGAGTTAAGAACTCAAATGTTGTTTTACCATGAAATATGAAGAAAAATATCTGTCCCCTAAGGGTGTATGGGAACTCTTTATAGTTTCCGCTTAACTTTGCCTTGAAACTAAAACTGCTTTAAAAAATCTATTTTAAAAATCAAGGGTACACTGTCTATTTCTTGTAAGTAGAAAAATTCATTTCCCTTGGCCTTCCCATTTCCACTTGGAGAAACTTCCACTGGAAAAATACTCCTACCCTCTCCCTGCCAGCTTAGTCTCCTGGGAAAGAATTACTTTTCTGATGAATGTATTTGGGAAAAGGAGCTGATGATGCTCAAATGAACCATGTTGTCTCTCTTATTTTCATGTGTATCTTTGCAGGAAGGGTCCATTCTGGTCTTGATCTCTATACAAGCCAGGTGCTGTAGGCGTGGCCTACTTGTTGTTCAGCCTTGCCAAAGACTGGCTGCATAAATCTAATTCTGACATGAAGTATTAACGAGGGCAGCAGGGGGACATATCTAAAGCCAGGTCCTCCAATTGAGCTTTGTAGCTAGCAAAGCTGGTATTTTGTTTGCCATCTGTCTGACCCTTATGTTTACCTTTTAATTTATTTTACACTGGGATTGGGAAGTGGGATGCTATTTGTTGACCCTCTAAAGTCTCAGCACCCTTCTTGGAGACTCACAGTGCACACTGTTTGTACTACAAGCTGATTAGCATTGCTTACCTTCAAATTGCCAAATGTATTTAACCAAGAAATCTCAGGTGTTCATGTGTATGCATGTGTGTGTATGACCTTGTCTTGTGTGAGTGTATATGTGTGTGTGTGCGTGTGTGTGCGTAATACTAACTCTCATGGAATTAAGACTTAACCAGAATACATTTTGAACCATATTGGGGATGAAAGAATTTGTTGGCATTCCCAAACCATCACTTCCTAAAGACATTCCCTTAGATAATCTATTTCTTCAATCTGAACCCCAGTTTTTGTTTGTTTCGCATTTAAAATGGGGATAATAACATCAAAGTAGGGGCGCCTGGGTGGCTCTGCCTTTAAGCTCTGCCTTCAGCTCAGGTCATGATCCCAGGGTCCTGGGATCAAGCCCTGCATCTCAATGGGCTCCCTGCTCGGCGGGGAGTCTGCTTCTCCCTCTCCCACTCCCCTTCT